>NC_022017.1:2700753-2732204 GCF_000317375.1 Microtus ochrogaster
AGTCAGGGACCAGGGAATATTGAGTGTTACAGTTCAGCTGGAAAAGTGTTCTGGCAGTCAGGGACCAGGGAATATTGAGTGTTACAGTTCAGCTGCAAGAGAATTCTGGCAGTCGGGAGCCAAGACATAGCACAGGTGACAGTAAGTAGCAGCTAACAGCCCTGCTCTAGGGAACGGTTTCCCAATGTAAGAGCTCTCTGCTCTGGCATGAGAGAGCCCTTGAGAGAGCTTCCCCAGTGAAGTTGCTACAGTTTGCTTGTGCTAGGGGACAGTGAAAGCATTACAGCCCGGCTCCACACTCCACTCTGCCTCTGCTCCCATGAAAAGTCTCACCCAAAATTCATTCAAGAGATTTATTGGAAAGGAAGAATCCAGGAGGATGCCTGCCCCTACCACTGTGGGAAAAGAGCAGCAGCAAACTGAACAGGCTCAGGGTTTATATAGAGCTCTTAGTGGTGAAGTTTTTCCAGAGAGAAGATTCCCAGGGTGAGAATTGGTCAGATTTAAGTCCCTTGAGCTCAGATTGGCTAGATCTTTGCTCAGGGATTGGTTCATTTTCCTGCACAGGGAGTGGTTGGTTGGTTTTCTGCTTAGTTGATCAGGAGTAGATTTTGCTCTGATTTCAGGGCCGAATTGTGTTTCTTTCACTCCCCGTCTCTCTTTTTTTTTTTCTTTTTGGCACTAGTTTTGGGGTCAAAGTGTGTTTCTTTGGCACTGATTTTAGGGTGACAGTGTATTTCTCTGGTTCTGGGTTTGGGGCTAACGTATTTCTTTCACTGGGCTGGTCTCAGAGCCAGGGTGTTTCTTTCACTGGGCTGGTCTCAGAGCCAGGGTGTTTCTTTCACTGGCTCTGGCTTTGGGGCCAGGGTGAGCTTATTTGGCTGGCCCTTTTACCCTACAATCGTGGCTTGTGTGTTAGACCATGAAGCTCTAGACAAGTAACAGAAGGGTAAACCAAGCTGTGGATTGTAACACTTTCCCATTCTCTTGGTGTAAATACTCTCACAACAGTGACATCCGCCACCAGCATGTCACCAGCCGTAGTGCTGAAAGAGGTGGGCAATAGCCCTTTGCTATGTGGCATTTCTATGGCACCAGTTCCGCGGCTCGAGATAGCCTCAGAAACTTGGAGGCTGATACAGTGCAGGAAAAACAGGAGGAACTAGGAACTAGGAGTGCGGTTTGTTTTCACAGGCAGGACCTGGAGTGGAAAGGAAGGCGAATGGAGAAAATGCCAGGCCTTGCCATTCGACAAAACGAATCAGCTCACAGGCCTGAAGGGTCCAGACCACTGCATTCCTGGCTTTGCATCGGACGTGCTTGAGAGAGACCTGGTAGCTTCCTCTCCACCTCAGCCCCAGGCCCTGCAGACCTGAAGCATGAGGTAGAACGTGGCCAGTGATTCCCTGGGGTCCCAAAGAGTGAGACCGCTAGACACACCTGCTTCCCTGGGATCCTCTAGACATTGAAACAAAGACTCAGCTTCTGAGAGATTCCCCAAGTCAGTGGCTGAGGAGGGGCCCAAGCTCCATGCCCCAGGCCTAAGATCTGGTAGCATGTTATTCTTCAGTTCCTGAGAGTTCCAGAGCTGCATGTGGCAGGGCGGAGGAAGCCCTAGAGCCTTGTCCTCCCTCCGCTCTCCTGGCCCCTGCCTTTGCCCTCAGCAGATCCACACAGCTCTGCTCTCGCCTGCTCTCAGCCTGGAGCTGCTCTCAGGAAGGACTTGTGCTTTGCACGGGGCTTGAAGGGGAGGGAGGCCTTCATAGGCCAGAGAACGGGTTATGGGGATCTCGGGGGCAGAGAGGAGAGATCTTCTGGGAACATCAGAGAATCTGCTGCCTGCAGGGTGCAGACTCGGGATTCCCATACCTGGACCAAGTGCTGAGTATCAAATCCCAGCAGGATGGCTCAGGAAAGGGGAAGATGCAGAGGGAGATGGGAGGTGACGGCTGAGGTAGGATGGTGCCAGCCACTGTTGCTTGTGGGGAATATCTCTGTGTCTGGTGGGGAGCTTGGTCCTGGAGCTATTTCCCGCTTAAGCATGCTTCACAACCTCACTAATGCCTCGTCATGTTAATTAAAGAATTTAGGTCCAGAGAGGCCACAAGAAATGCTTAGGGTGGCCAGCCGCCACTCTTCTCTGCTACACCACCCAGGCCAGGCCACGCACTGTGGTGCATGCTGGGAAGGCAGGCAGGAGGTCCCCTCGCCTCCATCTTGTCTCATGTCTGGCATCTGAGGATACAGAACCGAAACTGACGCTGTGACAGCCCGAAGGGCATCCACAGAAACTGAGTACTTTGGGGCCAGAGAGAAGGGAGGACTGGGTAAGGGTGAATGTGGGTGGGGCAGAAGCTGCAGGACACAGTTAAGGCTAAGCAAGGCCCGGGCTGCAGGGGCAGGTGCCTGGAGGTGGGACTTTGCAGGCATGCCTTCTGGCCTGGGGGTGCTGATAAGAGTGGGTCCATCTCTAAGTGGGTGCTACCCAGGCTCTTTAGCTCCCTCCTCCTTCCTCCCCTGCCTGGCACCTTGGCTGAACCTCCTGCTGCCTGCTGTTTGGACCGTCAGAAGCTGTGTTCTCTGCACTTACCTTCTCACCTCTAAGGACTGTTATTCATTTCTAAGTGCCTATTTGCGGTTTCCAGACACTCACTTGTGTAATTACAGAAGCTCAGCAGCCACCTCCCTAACTTTGAGGCAGGTGTACCTGCTCATCTCAACTGAGGTTTTAAGTCAGCCTGGTCACTAACCCTGGCTCTTCAGGCTACCCCTTTGCAAAGTGTTAGCGAGAGGACTCTGGTTAGGTGAGAGAAGAGGCCTGAGACCGGTAAGTGAGGAGCAGGGCTCAGCTTCTAGGCTGGGGCATGAACAATGGAGACTTTTTGCTCCAAGGTTCCCCTCCAAGACTGATGTCAGAAGATATGTAAACGCTGGGGTAGGAAAGAGGTGAACATAGGTGGCAGGATACTATTTCCTGGGTGGGCTGGCACAGCACGCTAGAATGGGTAACGAAGGAGTACCGGAAGTAAGGGACAGTGAAGACCAACTCAATTGGCCAGAGAACAAAGCCACGGGGTGCTAAGGGGTCAATCTCCTGGAAACATCAGGAAAGCAGATGAGGCAAGAACTCAGGATGGAGAGGCCTGCACTCCCCTCGGATGGTAGCAAAGGGCAGCTTTTCCTCCTGCTCCCCCTTCCTGATTCTCAGGGTTATGGAGGAGTCTGGAGGGAAACTCAATAGGAGACTCGGGGCTTTTAATCTGATACACTGGTCCAATCTCATTGCACGGAGACCCCAGGACAGCATAGGAATCCCAGCAGACAGCAGCACTGCCTATCCACCCTACTCAGGTCCTAGAGGGGCAAAGTGGGGTTCTGACAGAAAGACAACTTTCTTGAGGGCAGAGTGAAGGGAAGAATTCAGCAAGAGGAGGGGTTGTAGGGCTCAGAGAGAGCCAGGGAAAAGGCCATGAAGTTGGGTTAGTAGAGCCTGAGTGTGAAGAGTTTAGGCTTCCCCTGTCTTAGCTGAAACTGAATCAGGCTAGTGGCATCTTGTCCTCCTAGAGATGTCCTCCATAGAATCAGTGGTGTGGCTTCATAACTCTTAGCACGCCGCAGACCTGGAGGCCTGAGTTGAAGTTAGTGTTGCTGGACTAAAATCAAGTTGTTAGCAAGGTTGCCCACCCCTGGAGCTTCCAGAGGAATCTCTGGCCCTTCCAGCTTCGGAAGGCTGTATGCATGCCTTGGACAGTGGTTTTCTCTGTGCCTTCTTTCAAACTAGCAACAGTGTGTTGTGCTCTTTCCACACGGCTTCTCTAACCTCTTCTACTTCCCATTTCCACATCCAGGGACGCTGAGGATGGCTTTGCCCATCTGGGTGATGCGGGATAGTTGCTCTCCTTTAGACCAGGAGATTAGCAGCCCCAGTTCCACTGATAGCCTTCGTCTCCTATTAACGGGCTCTGCAGGGCAGATCCCAGACATCTTTGGGGTTATTGTTCTGCCAACAGAAGGAGGCAAGGAGACAGTGAGGACGGTGTGCCCAGAGGAGTGAGGAGTTGAAAAGAAGATGAAGAAGGAGCAACCGAGAGCTCTTGGGCAAACCAGAGGCCCATTCCCCTGAGGGACTGAGAATCACCTCAGTTCTCAGGGTCAGTGTGAGATCATTTTCCAGACACAGTCATGTTATGTCTGAGCCTTGCAGACCATAACGTGTTACTGTTCTCTGCTGAGGGCAGTGTGCCAATTCACAAGGAGGGGATGGCTGATGCCAAAGTGAGGGGGCCTAGCCCTTGGAGTGTCCAGGTCAGCTGGAGACTGCCCGAGAGGGCTAAACACGTCTGGCTATTTGTCTTCAAGGCACCTGTGGCTGCTGGTGTCTCTCTAGTCCTGTCCCTTCTGGGGCAGACTGGAGGAGGAGCGTGATGTGTAGGTGGAAACCGGTTGGTATTCCCAGGCAGGTGGAATGTCGGAGACACAAGGCAGGGTGGGAGTGGGGAATGCCGTGTGAATGGGGCTTCTGTTCACTCCTGGGCACACACAGACCTGCCTGGGAATCCTGACGGGTCAGCAGACAGCTCGAAGCTGCTTTCACAGGTTAGAAACCTGGGACACTTCATCTTGCAGGGGCATTGTAGTCACGTTGACCCAGTGGGGCCCTACGACTTCTTCCTGGGTATGTCTTGGGCTTAAAGAGCCAGTCTGCTCAGGTAGAGGTGCTGGCATGGCAGATGTGCCCCTAAACTGGTCCTGGGGAGAACACAATGTTTTTCTCAGGTGGGATGTGTGTCTAAGGTGGCTTTGGTGTCAGGCTGTTGATGGTGATCAGTGGGTGGTGTAGGGATCTTCAGGGTCTCCTCAGCACCAGCTCTGTGTCTAGGGAAAAGCATAGACTCTAGAGTCCAGACCTTAATTTATGTTCCTGTCTTGACACTGTGTAGCAGCATGATCGTGCTTAAGTCTAACCCTTGGTGTGGTTCAGGAATAGATGGTAAATAAGACGTGGTTGTTACGTCTGGGGATAATGTGTGTGAGTCTTAGCACAGTGCCGGGTGCCTTGTCATGATCCAGCAACCATGATCACCAAACGGGCGGGAGGAAGCCAAGCTCAGTGGACATACCTGAATGAGTGACACTGATTCCTCTGTAAGTAGCACCACACATGAAGCCAGCCAATCTCCATGATGCCCCTGTGTCCGAGGCAGGCTGAGCCCCTGGGGATGTCATAGAAGACCAGATTCATCTCCTGGAAGCCTCACTCAGCATCCCAGATAACCCTCCCCAACCTCTGGAAGTTAAAAAGAGGACGGGGCTCCTCCAAATCCATCCCTTATCTCACTCATGGGTTTCTGGTGATGCTGAGGCACACTAACTTCTTAGGGACATGGATGGCCCCCTGTGCTTGCTCAGACAAGTTGACTGAGCTTCTGACAAGTCACAGTCTTCACAACCACAGCATGGTCATGTATCAACAACTTGAGTGTCCTCAGTGGTGAAGACAAGGACTTTCAGGGTCATAATTGCGTGAACTCACCCCTGCTGGGCAGCAGTTTCCAATGTGTAAAATAAAGACATCAGTAGGCCTGCCTCCCGAGCTTGAGGAGGTTAGACGAGTGGATTGCTGGGTCCAGCACCCTGTCTGGTGTCAGTATTATCTAAATGTGGCCGTTATTTTCTTCCACTTAACCACAAAGTACAGGTGAGGCACAGCCCTTCCTATGAGCTGAGCTTTTGGAGAGCCGTGGAATGTCGGGGGTTCAGAGAGGTGCCCGTCTGGTGATCATCGTACATATGTTGCTCATCCAGAAGGGGCTGCAAGGAAAGCTGTCTAGGGTTTCTTCTCATGCTTGACCCAGGAGAGCTGAGTTTTGGGAAGATATGGAAGGAGAGCGGGAGAGGGGGAAAGGCAGGTATGGAGGGCTGTATCAGCATTCAGCATTAATGGCTTTTCTAACATGATGAGGGGCATTAGTAGCCCTAGATCAGGATGTGGCTGGCTCCTAAGAGCTAGGGAGTGCAGGCTCTAGGGCCCTGGAAACACAGAGATTTGTGACTTATGGGAGAAATCTTGAGTGCCTTGAGAAGTACCTCATGGAGTTGGTGAAGGGCTGGCAGAGGAGCTATAGGTTCTGAGTGTGAAGAACTGTGGTCATAGGCATCAGCTGGACTGAGGGGAGATGTGGAGTTGTGGCCCTTGGCATCAGCTGGAGAGAGGGGACAGGTGGTCCTCAGCATCAGGCATCAGCTGAAGAGAGGGGAGAGGTGGAGCTGTGGTCCTCTGCATCAGCTGGAGAGAGGGGACAGGTGGAGCTGTGGTCCTCGGCATCAGCTGGAGAGAGGGGACAGGTGGTCCTTGGCATTGGGCATCAGCTGGAGTGACAGGACAGGTGGAGGTGGACAGGAAGGATTCCCATCATCTCTGTGATCATGATCATCACTGCCCCAGGACTAGCAGGACATGGTGTCTGGTGTGGCAAATCCGAGGAGCTTATTTTAGCCACCCTTCCCTAGTGTCAGAAGGCTATGAGGTTTAGACAGGGGAGAGGAACACAGCACTAAAATTATTGTCACTTGTGGTCATTACCTGACAACCCTCCACCTACACAGGCAGGAAGTAGTTCTCTGAAGGGAACCAACTCTGAAGTCAGGTGTTGAACCACTGGGGGACATTCCCCCTCCCCTGAAACCAGCTCAGGCAAGATGCTGTTGCCCAACCTTTGCATGGTCAGCCATGTCACTGACTGTATTAGTTATGCTTTTCCAGAGGAACAGAACAATAGCATGTTCCTACACACACACACACACACACACACACACACACACGTACAAGCATACACATGCACACACATACACATATGCAAAATCATACACATGCATGTATATGCACAGTCATGCACAAACATACACACTCATGTACATGCACACACTCAGAGGTATACACATGCATACACACACATACAGAAGCATATGCACACATGCACATTGACACACCTACAGGCATACATATGCATGCAGTTATGAAATTATTTAATTGACCTACAATGGCCGTCTGCAAGTAGGACAGCCTGAGCAAGAAAAAGCTTCTCAGTCTAAGAACCTAGAAGCCCAAAAATAAAAATAGAGAGGGCAATGATGCAGCCCCAGTTCCAGACTGAAGGCTCCAAGCCATTCTACACAGTCATGGTCTAAGTCTGTATCCAGAGGCCAAACAATCTGCAGTCTGGCATCCCAAACCACCACCAGCAGCAGCAGCAGCAACAGCAGCAGCAGCAGCAGCAGCAGCAGCAGCAGCAGCAGCAGCAGCAGCAGCAGCAGCAGCAGCAGCGAGAAGAGCTGGGGTTGAGTTCCTCCTCTTCTGCCTTTCACTCTGCCCGGTCCCAGGCTACTTTCAGGGTGAGCCTTTCACAGTTAGTTCACTGACCCGCATGCCACTCCTCTCTGGGAACACCCTTACAGACACACCCAGCTGTGTTTTACTGGTTTTCTAGAAGTCTCTCATTAATGAAGATAACAGTAAAAATTAACTATCTCCCTGTACTCACGCCCTGGTGTACAAGCCTGGGCCTGGAAAGAAGATCCAAGGTGGAGGCTCACCCCTGGGCTTACACAGTATCTGGGAGAAGCTGGGGACTGCCAGAGACACACAACCAAGTCAAAAGGTCTGGTACTCTGCAGTGGCTCAAAAACATACGCGTTGAAGGCGCCACCACTCAGGGGTTGCTGCCAGTCTTCCTGCCTCTCTTTTCTTGGGTTCTTTGCGTAAAACCTTACCTGGTTTGCTAACCCTTGGCACCTGGGAAAGCAAGGTCAGAAGTGGAATGTTTGACAGGGACTGAGGGTGTGTGGAAGGTAGGACTGGGGACAGCAAAGGGTCAGTAAGCCTCGAAGATTATCTGAACTCCAGTGTAAGAGCAGCTGGGGAAAGGGATCATTTCTGGCTGTGGCTAGATTTCTTGACCGTGGAAAGATTCCTATGCTGAATCAACCTCTGTCTAGAGCTCATCCAAAGTCAAGGAAAGGTTGGGGACAAAGCCCTCTGCACCTCGCTTCTTGGGACAAGTCAGGTGGGAGCCCCGAGAAGGGAGCTCCCATACTTCACTCCCCAGTGTGGCTTCTGCAGGAGTAGAAAGGGGCAGATGGAAAGGAGTGTGTGCAGGTTAGGGGTGTGAAGGGGGCTTCCCTTGATGGCTCTGACAGAGAGGGATGCAGACTGGCACCCAGGCTGTACAGCCCCGCCTCTTCACTGTAGAGGTGGCTAACTCTGCAAGGAATGCTCCTGTCCACTGTAAGGACAGAGAAAACGTGCAGAAATGGTTAAAACAAAATAAAAACAAACAAATGAAAGCATTATTTCTAGATGCACAAATGTGTGCAGGGCCCTTCCAGAACCTGGCGATTCCTCTCTGTTTGTCTACAAAGGAGAAGCCTCCCATTGTGGGAAGGCAAAGCCCAAAGGTTCTTGCTGGGCAGGTATACCCGTTGTTAGCCTCTCTGATTAATTAGAGTATTTGTTGATTTTCAGCCTGCAGTTTCAATCAAGCAAGGGGGATTTTCGAAGACTTGGTATGCACGCCACTGGCAAAACATCCTTGAAGTGAAGGAAGAGCATCCCGAGGCTTGCAGGGGCCTGTTGGAGAGACTCTGGGAGCTCAGTTCTACAGCTCTAGTTTGCAAGTGCCAATCGCCTGCTAAATCTGAGGGACAGGGCCAAGGCTGCTCCCCACAGCCCCCCTGCATTACCCCACCCTTCCTGCTTGCCCTGGCCAGCTCAGCATTAAAATCTCAGTTCCAACAAACTCATGTTTGTTTCCTCCGAGTCTGTGGAGTGAGAGGCTGGGCAGCATGTCCAGAGCTCCAGAAAATTTCAAGGGTTATTATATTAGGGGCAAGATGTGGCCCAGAGTGGGGTCATGATTTGTGTAAAGACTTAGATAAGAGAACTCAACACTAAGGGTCAAGACTCACATGTGACCCTGACTCTAGGCATGACATCTGGACTTCCAAGCTCAACCAAGCTTTATTTCTGGACATTTGTATTTTCTACCTAGGCTTCTTCTCAGACTCAGGTCTGACAGTCCTTGATAATCTGACGTGGTTCTTAGCCTCACCAGGCAACCATGGTTGTGTTGCTTGGGGTTGTGTCCCAAACTTCCCAACTTTACAGCCAGTAAAACACACACACACACACACACACACACACACACACACACACACACACACACACACCAGTCATGCCCCTGCAGTCCAGCTGAGACCCACAGTGGTCACAGAGCTGTAGGGGGAGGACCCCATAGCTTTGGGTGGAGGCAGGAAAATTCTTCCCTCAATTCCTCCCTGCGGCTAGGCTTTGTGGAGCGTTGTCTCGGGATGGCTCACTGCCCCATCTGCCCTTCCCTACCCTGTGAATCTGGCTCCAGGCTCCTGGATGGGACTGCCAACCACAGCCCGATGACTGGGTGACTCATACCTCAGCCATCCTCCCCACGTTTTTGTGCAGAACACTGAAGGCAAGAACGGTGAAGATGAAGGCATCATTGCTTGCCTTCTTCCCTGGGGCTAGAGCAGGATGTGGGGCCTTCAAGGGCAGCAGCTTGTTGTTGAGGATTGTATGGGAGAGGAAGGAGCAGGAGGAGGTCCATAGCATGAAGAGGCATCACCCTGTCCCTAGGTGTCCCGTCCGAAGAAGACAAAAAGACTTGCCCTATAGACATGGTCCCAGAGATGGAACTAGGTGGTCAGGCCTCTGGAACTCAGAATAGGTATGGAAAGGGGTCACACAGAGACCCAAGGAAGGATTTGATGGAGGGGACTCTGCATCTGCCAAATTAAGCCAGCAAATGGTTGTAGTGTTCAAAGGGAAGCTGAAGAGATGCCTCTGGCTTTGTGGTCTATACCCTTGATGTGCCCTGGCAGACATGTGTAAAACCATTGTTTTAAACTTAATTTAATTTTATTATTTTCTGTTAAGAGTGTTGGCTCTGAGGAGAGGATTCTGGGAAGGTGTTATGGATTTACCTCTTTCTCGCCCATGAATCTGTGAGGTGGTCTCTGTTCACAAAACGGGCCCACGTTCTATGTTCACGAGGACAGGAATGAGAGGAGCTGTCTGTGACTCACCCCTCTGACAGGAAGGCCAGCTGCTGGGGACCCCTCAGCCCTGCATGGGGTTTGATAATGACAGCAGAGGCTAAGTGACTTGTCTGACCACGTCCTGGGAGTGCCCTGTGGGAGAGTCCAGGACTCGGTGTGGTCCTGCTCTTCCTGCCCACAGGGATTCCAAGTTGGGGTGGGTCTCTCACTCAGCAGAGGGGCTGGTGCCTACCTCTCCACAGGTTTCACTTATACCCAACGGGTCCGGTGAAGTGGACTCTCCCTACCACGGAGACTCGCACTTCTCTTGTGACACACCCTGCTTAGTTACTTGCCCCCACCAGACTCTGGTCGTTGGCCCCTGGGCCTGAGTGTGACTTCTGTAGCAATTCTCAGAGAAGCTGCAACGCACTCTTTTCCTGGCAAGCCCTCCTTCACAGACAGCCAGTGAAGACTGAGGGGGGAAAGAGAATGCCCCCGTGTTTCTGGAGGTGTGGCTCTTTCTGCAGGCAGTGGGGACAGTAGCCAATGCTCTGTGTGTGGTGGGACTTTCCTTGGCGGTGGTTTCCCTGCTCGGATACCCCAGACAGCTGTCTCAAGCTTAGAGCTGTTCTTCTCAGGGATGAAGGCCCCCAGTGTGTTTCAGGGCATTCATATCTGCTCTCGAAAACACCACAAACGGTAACACTGGCATAGTCTTTGAGGGTCTCAGAGACCCTCCAGGCAGAGAGACACCGAAGCCTGTTGCCCAGGGCCTGCCAGGCCAGCTTGGCCAGTGAGTGTTTCAGGATCACCTATTAGCAGACTTCCCAGTCCAGCCCCCGGTGAGCCATCACCAACCAGCTCAACAGACCCTCAGCTCTCAAGAATTATTTTCCACAGCCTTGGCTTCCTCGAGGCAGCGTGAGGCCTGGTGTAGGGATTCCTTTGTCTAATTCCTGATCTCTTGATAACATGGCCTCTCAGCAGTTCTCACTGCTCCCGCTACATCAGACAAGTAGGGGCCAAGAGCCCTGCTCTTCTTTGGGAGGGGTCAGAGAGGGGATCCCACTCAAATTCTGAGCCAGAATGACAAAGGCACAGCTTGGGACAGACATTCACTAGAATCTGAACCCCCTTTCCTTCAAATGGAGCTACAGGTGATACCAGCACGCTTTGGCAGGCTACTGTGCCAGCCGCCTGGTCCCCCCAACTTGCTCTGTCTAGTTCCTCTGGCAGTCAGTCTACATGCCTTTGGCCGTGAAGGAGGCTTTGGGCTGGAGGGAGAGGAAACACAGCAGTTCCCTCTGCTTGGAACAGGGTGGTTCCCCGTTATAACAGGCCTGCCGATTCTCAACATGTTCCTGGAGAGATTAGAAACTCCTGCAGGTATGTGTTTGCGGCGGCCTTCAGCCTGTATCAACAGATACAATGACTCACTTCTTCCCTGGTGGAATAACTGAGAACTTGCTGGAACAGAGCTTGGGGGGGTACCAGGGAAGCTAGCAGATCAGCTCCCCACAAAGAGAGACGCGGCTGCCAGTCAAGACTTTTTTTTTGTAAAGGATTAAGTGGGGTTTGCTGGTTTATTAAGTTCCCATATGGGCCTGCCCAGGAGAAAGAACAGCAAGGGTGCACATGGAAAGCTGAATTAGGAGGAACTGTGGAGGGTGGGTCTGGCCTTAAAGAGAACTCAATGGTGAACAGCCCGGGTGAGAGGGCCTAGGTCCTCTGGCTTTTAAGTTGAGGGCTTGAGGGATCTTTCTGGCCTGAATCTTGCAGGGGACTCTGCCCCGTGGTATCTGTTATAAATGAACCTCTCTTAAAGAAAGCACAGTGCAGTGAGGGACTGGACCCCGCTTCTCTGGAACATTACCCAAAATGTGAAGCCATAGATTGCCTTGCAAGAGCTCAGATCTCTGCAGCCCCGGTTGCACAGCCAAGTGTAAGAAGAGCAGATAATTGGCAGATGGGAAACCCACTCTGCCCCGCTGATGGCCCAGATCCCCTAAACTAGTAAGGCAGCAGGAACCAGGCTGGGGCAGTGGACAGTCACTGATTCTGTAAGGATCTCTAGGTCAGCAGCCATAGGCGAATGTCCCTTACTTCCTGGCATCCTTCTAGGCTATCCACAGCACCCAGGTCCTGTGGTAACAAGAGACAGTTGGCAGCGCCCCCAACACACTGCCATGATACCAGCGCTGCAAGGAAGGGTTATTTCTTACAGAGCAGAGGCTGCAGGGAGGAGCATTTTGCCCCACACCGCTGTGCAGGTGTGTTGGGTGAGCTCACAGTTGCCCCCCGGGCATGCCCGGCCCACTAATCATTCACAGCTCAACAGCTCTGCTGCCCAGCCCACTTCTAAGGTGGATAAAAAGGGGCCTTGAAGCGGCTAAGTAACAGAGCCACCCACAGCGTCCTGTTGAGCGCCGACCTTGCCAGCACCTCCCCACTCCCAGCGCCCAGTGCTCTTGCTCCTTCAGGGACAACCATCATGTCTCGCCAGTCGAGTGTGTCCTTCCGAAGCGGGGGCAGCCGCTCTTTCAGCGCCGCCTCTGCCATCACCCCGTCTGTCTCTCGTACCAGCTTCAGCTCGGTGTCCCGCAGTGGTGGTGGTGGTGGTGGCAGGGTCAGCTTTGGGGGTGCTTATGGAGCAGGTGGCTATGGCAGCCGGAGCCTGTACAATGTGGGGGGCTCCAAAAGGATATCATTCAGCTCTGGCGGTGGCAGCTTCAGGAACAGATTTGGTGCTGGTGCTGGAGGCAGCTTTGGCTTTGGAGGAGGAGCTGGCAGTGGATTTGGCTTCGGTGGTGGAGCTGGTAGTGGCTTTGGCTTCGGTGGTGGAGCTGGCTTTGGTGGTGGCTATGGGGGCGCTGGTTTCCCCGTGTGCCCCCCTGGAGGCATCCAAGAGGTCACCATCAACCAGAACCTACTCACCCCTCTGAACCTACAAATCGACCCCACCATCCAGCGGGTGAGGACTGAAGAGCGCGAGCAGATCAAGACCCTCAACAACAAGTTTGCCTCCTTCATCGACAAGGTGAGACGTGGTTCTGTCCAGGGCAAATAAGTGGGAGTAGATCCAGAGTGAATGCCAAAGACAGCTGTGGAGGGAAGATGCTCTAGGCTTTGTTCAATCATTACCATTGTCTCTAGGTGACTCTGTCCTGATGTTGTCCCCTCCTTAGTTAGAGAGCAGCTGGCAATCAGGATCAGAGTTTCTCTTCTCCAGAGGGTACCCCATAAGGGTGTCTGATTCCAGTGCACTGAGATGAGCTCAGGCCTCTGATAACGAGGTTGCATAGAGGCTGAGGTGTCTCTCTCTAGGGCAGACAGTCTGGGAGTCTTTTCAGCCCCCGTGAATCAGACCACACTCCAGCCAGTCACTACCGGGATCTCTGTGCCCTGCATGAGGGAACTACCATCCCTAGAGGAAGGATATTGAGAAGGTCCATGCCGACTGTCCCTTACAGGTCACAGGCCAGGCACTGAACACAGGGTTTGGTGGGAACAGCATGTGACAAGTGCACAGTAGTAAAAACGTCACAGAAGCTGAAACTTCTCCCTCTCACACTCGGCCCCGTCCAGGTGCGCTTCCTGGAGCAGCAGAACAAGGTCCTGGACACCAAGTGGGCCCTGCTGCAGGAGCAGGGCACCAAGACCGTGAGGCAGAACCTGGAGCCTTTGTTTGAGCAGTACATTAACAACCTCAGGAGGCAGCTGGATGGAGTTCTGGGAGAGAGGGGCCGCCTGGACTCAGAGCTGAGGAACATGCAGGATCTGGTGGAGGACTTCAAGAACAAGTGAGTTGTAGGGTGATGGAAAGAGAGGCCCCAGGTCTCCCTGGCACCAGATCTGCTCCATAGCTGGGCCTAGGTGTCTGTCTTTCCCACGGTGAGGAGCATGCGCACTACGCCACTAAGACAACGCTCCAAGCCTCTGCTAGAAAGTTCCAGTCCCAGGCTTGGCTCTGCTCCAAAGCATTTACCCACCTGCCTGGGTAGCAGCGTGTGCCCCTAGCACCACCTGGTGAACTGGCCGTCCTGGAACCTTCCCTCTTTGGGGATCTCCTCCTAGCGCGCTCAAAACATGAAGCATAGCCCTTAATAGTTTCCGTTCCTAGAGGAACCCAGCTGAGTGGCTCCAAGAATTCCCTAAGCCACACCAATCGGCTCCTGCTTCCGTGGGCTGCTAGTGTTTTATTTCTTTGTGTGTTCCTGGTGGTGTTGGAGAGTGAACTCACTTGCATGCTAAGCATGTGCTCTGTCACTGAGCTACACCCCCACTCCTGCGGATCATTGCTGATCCAGGTGAACAGTAGTGATACTGGATGAGTATTTGGTAGGCAGTTTCCGAGAAGACAGCATCTCACAGGGTAAGGACTTGCCCAGGTCTTATGGTGGCCCATTTGTCTGTCCTTGAGATGTGAACAGACTCCTCCTTCCAGTGTGGAAGCATGTTCACATGACTGCACAGAGAACCTTTACCTGGCCCTGACCATCCGACCAATGCTTCCTGTCCCTTTTTCCTTCAGGTATGAGGATGAGATCAACAAGCGTACCACTGCTGAGAATGAGTTTGTCATGCTGAAGAAGGTACGTGTGGTGGAGAGAACCCATAGCCCTGGGCTGTGATCTCCTGGGGGTGGAGCCATTTAAGGCAGGTGCAGGTTGTTTGATGGCCACCACCGCTATTTCCTTAGGATGTGGATGCTGCCTACATGAACAAGGTAGAGCTAGAGGCCAAGGTTGATGCCCTGATGGATGAGATCAACTTCATGAAGATGTTCTTTGATGCGGTAAGCAATTAGCCTAAATTTCTCCTGTGGGTGTTTTATTATGATACGATAAATGGAAGATTTCAATGAAACTCACATTAAATAACAGGATCAGATAACTGACTTCAAGTGTCCCTATAGGAGCTGTCCCAGATGCAGACACATGTCTCAGACACATCCGTGGTCCTGTCCATGGACAACAACCGCAGCCTGGACCTGGACAGCATCATCGCTGAAGTCAAGGCCCAGTATGAGGACATTGCCAACCGCAGCCGAACAGAGGCTGAGTCCTGGTACCAGACCAAGGTGGGTGCCTGGGTGAATATCGAGGCTGCAACTGTCTAGAGGTCCTAGCAGTGCTAAGGACAGGACTCCCAGGGATGCTGAGGCCACTGGGAGTAAACTGTAGGAGAGCCAGCTATCTGTTTTCCACAAAACCCAGGAACTTGGGCAGAGTTTCATGGCAGTACCTTTAGGAGAGCCAAGACTCTCAAGAAGTCACTTAAGATTACAAAGGCCCAAACCAGTCCCAGACCCCAGGGGACTCCAGTTACCACTCCCCACAGTTCCTGCCAGTGAACTTGGGGAAGTATATTTCACCCTGTGTTAACTGTATTTTCCTTCTCTTTTGGTGGCATTAGTATGAGGAGCTGCAACAGACAGCTGGTCGGCATGGCGACGACCTGAGAAACACCAAGCATGAGATCTCGGAGATGAACCGGATGATCCAGAGGCTGAGATCTGAGATTGATAATGTCAAGAAGCAGGTAAGGAGAAATTAAAAGAGGACAAAGGGGTTCTGGACTTACGAAGGAAGACATCTTTTGTTTTGCATTTGACACATGTACACACACACACGCATGCACACACACATGCATGCACACACACACATGCATGCATACATGTGTATACCAAGCTGGAACAATTCACAATGCTGCCATATTTCACCACTTATAATATCCAGGATGTACTGTTCTTTCTAGGGCTCCAGGTTTGGTATATCTGACTTAGACTCTCAGAAATAGATAGTTAGGACAAGTCAGCCACCAAAGTGTCCCCACTGCTCCTTTTATCTCCACAGTGTGCCAACCTACAGAATGCCATTGCTGATGCAGAACAGCGTGGAGAGCTGGCGCTCAAAGATGCCAGGAACAAGTTGACCGAGCTAGAGGAGGCCCTGCAGAAGGCCAAGCAGGACATGGCCCGGCTGCTGCGCGAGTACCAGGAGCTCATGAACACCAAGCTGGCCCTGGACGTGGAGATCGCGACCTACAGGAAGCTGCTGGAGGGCGAGGAGTGCAGGTGGGCAGACATCATGTGCCTGATGAGAGGAGAGTGTGACGGAGGGCGAAGATGCACAAACAAATGGCTGAACACCACCCAGTTTCAGTTTGGCATGCGGTGACCGCGGGCTTTGACTGGTGTCTTTGACTTACTCCCCACTCCGTCCTTGGGGACTCTGTCCTCCCCAATCAGCTAAGTACCCCAGCAGATGTATCCTGCAAGGTGTCTTCCTTCTTTGCTCATGCTCTTTTCTAGACCTTGGTGTCCCTGCCACACTCCTTGCCATCCTAAGTCTCCTCCACCGTTGGGATGCCTCTCATGACTACTCCAGCTGACTGAAGCTCATTTCCTCTGGGTTCTCAAACTACTGTGTATTCTTCATCTTTTTCTGGCACAGGCATTGCTAACTGTGAGTTTCCTTCTGGCTCGCGGTCCCCTGAGGCATGCAGGATGCTATGGCAAAGCCTGCTTTCTCATTGCCACATCACCATCGCCGCTGCTTACACACACCTTCCGTGAACTGGGTGGAGGACGTGGGATTAGAATCTTCCTTTGACAGCCTGGCTCTGGGCCACATCCTCTTCTCCGGCCAAATCCTTCCAGAAAGCGTGATCTTTTCTAACTTACTGGAATTTAGAGATGTGCAGGGGTCTGGCTTTGGGGTGACCCTAACCATGACAATGACAGGCTTGATTCACTCTTACCCCAACTTTTTGTCTTTCAGGCTGAGTGGAGAAGGAGTTGGACCAGTCAACATCTGTAAGTAACTTAGATCAACTCTAAAGCCCGCTGTTTCTAGATAGCAGACATTCCCATGCCAATAAATGATTACCAGGCAGTGAGCAGCAGGTGGTGGGGGGACAGCACAAGCAGGGACATGAGGTGACGCAGCTCCACCCGACCTCCTATAGAATTCATACATATTGAGCTTTGTTCTTAATACTTGGCTCTACCAAGTACCCGCCCCTATGCCTTGTCTCTGGTGTCTTCATTTTTCTGTCAAGGACCCCAAATGAATAATTTAGTTCTTCTGGCTCATTCTGTTACTTTGTAAAATGGTCAGATATACACTCTACCCAGGCAGGATCAAACATGTTAGCTGTGTGGAATAAATCTGTCTGACCCTTTTCACCCATTCCTCTTTTCTCCACAGCTGTTGTCACAAACAGTGTCTCTTCTGGCTACGGAGGAAGCAGCCTGGGCTTTGGCGGTGGCACCGGCTTTGCTGGTGGCCTCGGCAGTGGCCTTGGAGGAGGTGGCGGAGGCTACTACTCCAGCAGCAGTGGGGGCGGTGGTTTGGGTGGTGGGCTGAGTGTCGGGGGCTCTGGCTTCAGTGCAAGCAGTGGCCGGGGCATGGGCTTTGGCAGCGGTGGGGGCAGCAGCTCCAGTGTCAAATTTGTCTCTACTACCTCCTCCTCCAGGAGGAGCTTCAAGAGCTAAGAAGAGCTGCTGCAAGACCCTGGCCCTCATGGGCAGCCCCAGGCCCACGGAGATTGTTTCCTCTAGGCAGTCACCCAGGCCTACTCTTTCTGGAGAGTAGTCTAGACCAAGCCTACTGCAGAACCACATGGTTTTGGTTCCTAGGAGGCAATGAATCCCAACTTCTGGCCTCCCACGCCACAGTTCTACATTGTGCTGCAAGTCAGTTTTTAGGTACCCATAGATAGTCTTCGATGACACAGATATCCAAAGTTTTCCAGAATGGCAGCCACCAAAACAGAATTCTTATCCTGAAACCCACCTTACTTCTTGTTCTGACTTTCTCCAGAGTGTGTTCAATAAAATGCTTTTATAATATAAGCCTTCAAGTAGAATGGTTTTCTCCAGGTCTACGATCACCTAAGACCCCTCAAGGTGGGCCCTGTTCAGGTGTACTTGGTTTCTTTGTTGATTCCCAGGGAGGACTCTGAAAGGGGGCGTGGCACCATGGGTGCTCCACAGGTCCCGGGAGGCAGAGAGGGAGGCTGTCTCTGGAAGGCACAAAGGGGAGTGTCCAGAGTCACACCAGGGTAGATTTAGAGCCCTGTGTTGAAGTGGGGGGCTACTTAAGGCAGTCTGATTGGTAAGGAACAGCTAGATGGGCAAATGGGTTCAAATGAGGTTGGTAAATAAAGACTCTATTGGCACAGAATTCCAAAAGGTCTAAAAGATGCTGGGATTTTCTACTACCATGGGTAGCAAGAGAGTCAACAGGCATTTCGTGTCAGTGTCAGGGATGTAGTACTACACAGTTCCCCAAGTAACGCTGGTGATTTACCTGAGATGCCAGCGTCTCTGCGTGTGGCGCTGGCATTCCCTCTTAGGTGAGCTCCCTTGCACTCATGCACAAGTGAATGTCTAAAATAAATCCCATTTAAGGATGCCTGGGAAGCCGTGTAGTGAGCCTTTGGAGGTGAAGGCTGTTAAAGTAGACCCTGAATAGAGTGTTGTGAGCCAAACTCATGAGAGGTATGGACTGATGAGTCAGTGCTTTCAGCAATGTTTGTTGTAGGTACTTTATTGCCATGACCTTAAGGCTGTGGAACTCTATTGTGCAGAACAATCCGTTCTTTCCAAGTATACACAGAGGCCCAGCTATGTCGTTTGGAGTGGGTGGAATGTCTCTCTTCCCTAGGCAGATCCCATGAAGCAACCCATCAGAGCGTCTGCCTCAATAACACTGATGCGGCTATTTTGACTTGGAAAGGAAGGCCCACAAAGTCAATTTCATTCAAAAGAAAGTTTGTAGGTGTCAAAGACTTAATCTATTGACTCAAATTTAGGTATTTTAAGAGTCAATATGATTGTGGGGACACTTAGGAATCAATAGGTCTGATGCGTTAGAAGAGGGGATCTGGTTCTCCTTTGAATCCAGTCACTACAATCCCCACGGCTGCAGGAGCACCCTGCTTATGTCTAGTAGGACCGCCACACGGAAGTGCCATTGGACTCCAGCATGGACTAAAACCATGAAGTTTTGTCATCTAGAGCATTTCAGCAGCTGTGACTACAATTCCTGGCTTGTATGGTCAAGGCCCAAAGCCAACCAGCACAGCTTTTGATCAGTTTTGCTCTACAGATTCTTTCAGAGTAGCTGAGATTTCCACTTATATCAAATTGTGGAATATTGTTGCATTATTCTGCTTCCCCCAATTTCAACCCTCTCCCTCCTCTCTCTGCTGTTTGTGGATGCACTATGGCAAGGCCGGAGACTCAGTTGATACATGTCTCTCTGGAGAGTCCCATATCATCATTACCGGGGTGGAGCTGCTCCCCCAGAGGCCTGGGAAGTATCACTAGCAGTCAATGAATGTGGTAGGGCCTGTTGGCGTGTGGCATCAGCATGCCACATGGTAACTCTCTTCCACTGTGCAATGGGACCATTTACTACAGGTTTATCTGTCTTCCTTGCACACTCTATAAAAAGAGGGCTGCGTGAGCCTGAGACATAAAAGGTACACCCCCCTGAGCTTAACATCAGTCCCACTTTACAGCAGAACTGGCAAACAGAACTTAACACAGAACATGGAGAGAGCCCTGGACTGAGACACAGCATCCAAGGGTATTTTAATGAGAGACCCAACCCTACACTCCTCCTAAGTGACAATTAACTGTGACTTCTGATTCAGACCAATGAATCCTATAAAGTGGATCTTACAAAGGTAACCTGAAGCAACGGAGATCTGTGCTACACACAGCATGCTAATAAACTTTGCCCAGGCTGCATAGCAGCTTGAAGTACATGCTGCAAGCTAGATGACAAACCACAGCAAGAGACAGATGACTCTGTGGTGGTGAAGTTGGGGGAGTGACAGTCACTGCCCCCATTCCAAAGACTGTCCCAAGCCCTAGTTTCTGATGACCTTTCAGCTGTGAGAGCCTTGTCCACCCACGCACACCTGTAGATATTTACACAAAGCGGAACACATGGAAGATAGCAATCCCTCCTCACTGAGCAGAGATCTGAGCCCACGGAGCAAATTGCTGTCTCCCAGAAGGGAGAGACAGACAGACAATGATAGAGATTTTTAGTTTGCTGGGGTAGAGAGCGCCACCAGGAGGAAGATCAAAAGGGCACTTGACAGACAGAGAGCTCAGTACCATGAGACAATTCAGACTGGGGAAACAGCCTTGCTTTAGTGAGTTTTGCCTCTAGGGGCTCTACCAAGTCTGTGTACAGAAGGCTGGAGAAAAAAAATCCCCTCATGCCTCCAGCAGGGGGAGCAGAAAAGAACTGTTTTAGAAACTGCATCAGAGTTTTATTCTTAACTGCCTGCCTCTCTTTGGACAAGGGATTAAATCACAACTGATTTTGTTGAGGGTCCAGGCAAGCCTTATTGATCTGAAAGAAGGGAAACAAGAGAGGCTAAGAAACAATGTTCTACTGTAATGAAATGGGGTCTCCAGGCAGGGCATGTTTACAAATTCTTCGATTAGGGAAACTGAAAGGCACACACACGGAGGAGAGGCCCAGGAGAATTGGGACTGAAGATGATAAACCTTGCTTGTGAGGATAGGCTGCAGAGGTGTAGCCCATGTGAGTGGGAATACTAGAAAACAGGGTTAGAGGACTGGACAGAAGAAACCAAAAACAAACAAACAAATAAGACCCCTCCCCCCAGTCAATAATGACAAGCATCTCCTAAAATTAATGTCAGCCACAAAATCACAGACACAGGAACACAATGCACTCACTTCACACTTCAGAACATCAGTGATAAAGAGGAAAGCTTTGGGAAAACAAGAGAGAAAAGGCAGATGATCTACCAAGGAGTGAAAACAATAATCAGACATGTGGCTTCTGCAGAGAATTCCTTCCTCATGGGTCAGGAAGAGAGTGGCTGGAGATAGTCAACACTAAGGAAACACAGAAATTCAGCATTTCTTAAACCTTCTCTACAAAAGTGAAAGACAGTCGGGTATGGTGGCTCACATCTGTAACTCCATCACTAATCAGCCCAAGGGAGGAGGGTTGCTAATTTGAAGTCAGCCTGGGCTACACAGCAAGTTCAGAGCCAGCTTGGGAAACTTGGTAAGATCCTGTCTCAAAATAAGAGAATGCTTTAAAAATGCTGGGAATATGGCTCAGTCAGTGGTCAGTACTTGCCCCTCATATACAAGTCCTGGCTCCATCCCCAGCACTGGAAAAAAGTGAAAGAGAAAAATAGTTTTCCTTAGACAAACAAGATTGGCGGGACGAGCTGCCAGCAGTCCTGCCCTGGAAGAAGCATTTCAGAATTCTTCATTGAGTAGGAATACTGCAGAGGCCAGAATCAGACCTTCATTAAAGGAAGAATGAACATGGAGAAGGAATAAACAAAGGAAAAGCTTTTGTGTTTCTCTTTTTTATTGATCCAACATAGTCTGCTCAAAATTATGACAACTATGTCTTCGATGTGTTTGTAATGTTTTCGTGAAACGATGACGGCCATGATGTAGAAGACAGGAGAAGGACACGGAGTACATGGCTTCTACAAAGAACTCACCTTGGTTCTGAACTGAGACTGTGTCCTTTGAAAGTAGTCTTGAAAAAAATGTGCTGGTGCACTCCTGTGCTTCAGCGAGGCCCTTCCAGCCCCTCCCTCAAACAGCTGCAAGGCAATCTCAAACTCACAGTAGGACGTTGTGCTTAGACTGTCAAAGTGCTTTCAAAAGTTTTTACACAGACATAAAGAGCCTAGAACAGCCCAGCCAATGTCAAAGAAGACCTGAGGCAGAAGAATGACTCTTACTGCAAATCCAGAGTCATGGAGGCCATGCAGCACACGAAGGAACTGAAATATCTGGGAAACGGCCCACAAGGTAGAGCTCCCCACTAGCCCCATGGAAGTCTAATCAGCTGGTCCTTGGCAAAGACACAAAGGCACTCCAGTAGGGCAAGAAGTCTTTCTAAACAGAAAGTTCTGCAACAACTGTACACTCATTCACAAAAACGACAACCTAGGTACCTTTAATTTTCCACAAATTTAACTCAAATTGTTCATAGCACAACATGTAAAGGGGAAAAGTATAGAATCCCTACAGGTAGCAAAGGAGAGAACCTAGACAACATCGGGCAATGTGTTGGTAGAGATAGTAAGAGAACCATTAAAGAAGTAGCTGGTAAGCTAGTCCTCCTTCAAATTTAAACTCTGTTCCATAAAGAACACCAAGAGGATGAGTAGTCAAGCCATAGACTGGAAGAAAAGGGATTCAGACAGTTGCAGAAAGTGTACAAAGATCTCCAAAAGAAAGCTCAGATTCAGGGTCACTTGGATATCAGTGTGTTAGTGAGCAGAGAAGGCACATCACTCAGTTGATAATGCACAGTCCGGTGGCACATAGGCACAGGTGAGCTGTTCATTGTCACATTATGTCGGAGAAGCACAAAGGGGACATCACCAGGGCTGGGCAAACGCTGTCCAAACCCAGACCCCAGACACCACCCAGTGCTAGCAGTGCTGTGAACAAAAGGAAGTCATGGTTGAAGGCAGGGAGATATAAAATCAGCCAGTCACTTTGGGACCGACTTTGGTAGTTTCCTACAATGTTAAACATACTTGCATCAGAAATATAGCAATCACAGTCCCTGGCGTTTGCACAAATGAGCTGAAAGTACCTGACAATCCAGGAACCTCCACATGGACTTTTAAAGCAGCCATATTCCTGAAATCCAAACTACCCGCTGTCCTTCAGAAGGCCGACAGACAGACTGGCATATCCAAGAAAATAAATAATATTTATTTTTATTCTGCATTTAAAAAGAGCTATTAATCTATGAAAATGCACAAAGACAACTTAAATGTACATTACTAAATGCAAATAAGTGATCTGAAAAGGTTATGGTTGGAAGCATCTAATATCTATCTATCATCTATTTATCTATTATCAATCAATAAATCAATAAATCTTATCTGTCTATCTATCATCTATCTATCTGTCTGTCTATCTATTATCTATCTATCTATCTATCTATCTATCTATCTATCTATCTATCTATCTACCTATCATCTATATATCTCTCATCACTCAATAAATAAATCAATCTTTCTATCTGTCATCTATTTATCTATCATCAATTAATCAATCTTTCTGTCTGCCTATTTATCTACCTACCTACCACCTATCAATCAATCAATCTATCATCTATTTATTTATCTATTCTGTATCAATCAGTCTGTCTACCTGAGAGACCCAGGCTCCAGCAGATCTGTGATCCATAGCCCTAGTACAATCCATGAGCATTCCAGCTCTGAACCCAGAGCCAAACCAATTAAAGAAACATACCCTGAATTTGAAACCTGAGCCAGTGAAAGAAACACTTTGTCCCAAAACTCAGAGGCAGAGAAAAACACCCTGAATCTGAATCCAGAGTCCCTAGAACACATTTTGCCTCTAGAATCTAAGCCTGTTTAAAAAAAAAAAAAAACCAATGGAGCCAAAAAGCTAAAAAGAACCAGAGGAAAAAAACACAGTTTGGCCCTAAAATCAAAGCCGTCCCCTGCCCCCCCCCCCACATAAAACCAACAAATCCCTGAGTAGGAAAAAAAAAACTGACCAATCTCTGAGTAGGGAAGTAGTAACCTCTAGTCTAGAGGCGTGACTCCCCATAGAAGTCTAGGGAAGTAGTAGCCCCTAGCATAGAGATGTACCGTGACTTTTTTCCTACCTTAACCCAGAGAGGGCAGCCTGTAGACTTGGAATTCCCCTCACCCCATACAAGCAGCCAATCCCAAGCCTTGTAGACTTGGAGTTCCCCATGCTTTCCCATCTATAACCCCCTCCCCACACCTCACCTCTTGGGGTCTCTCTTGGTCTGTTTCTGTTGCTGCTGTTGCTGCCACTGCCATTCTGCACAGATGCAGGGACCCAAGTTAACTTGCAACAAAGGCTCTTTGCTCTTGTGTTGGATATGGTCTTGTGGTTGTAATTTGGGGATCTGGACTTTGGACATATCTATCTATTTATCTATCTATCTATCTATCTATCATCTATCTATCTTTCTATCTATCTATCTATCTATCTATCTATCATCTATCAATCAGTCTATCTATCATCTATCAATCAGTCTATCTGTCTATCTATCTATCTATCTATCTATCTATCTATCTATCTATCTATCTCTATCTACCTATCCATTGATCAATCACTTATCAATCAGTCCATCTATATCTATCTATCATCTATTTCTCTAGCATCTATCTACCATCCATCTTCTATCATCTGTCTATTATCTATAATCACATTCTAGAAAAAGACTCAGAAAGATAAAAGACCAGAAGCCGACAATGACAGGAAGCAGAAAGGATAAGTGAATCACAGGATTAGGTTTTAATCATAGGATTTTTCTAGATCAATGCAATTCCATCACAGAAGAGATAAGAGCTGGATGACCCTAACATTAACCATGCACTTTAGGGATAACAACGTGTCAGGCAGGTTCATGCACTGTAACCCTCATAGCACCTGGCTGGAGGGTGACCACAGTGGGGCACACTGCTTAGTTGTATTATGAACAAAGCGTTGCTTCAAGAAGGGAAGTTTACTTTCAAAAACGGTGCAATAGCTTCTGAAAACTCACATACATTTGCTATCAGTGCATGAATTCTATTTTAAGGTATCTATTTATGCAAAGTGATATTTATGTTCCTAGAAATTCTAGTGTGTTCAACTCTCATTTATTCAGTAGAACCCCTAGCTGGAAATATCTCAGGAATTTTTGAACAGGAATTGATGTGGGAAGTCTTTCTATATATGTGTTGCTTTTATTGGTTAAAGGATAAAGAACCTGTTTTGGCCTGTGGTAGAGCAGAGTAGAGGTAGGTGGAAAAACTAAACTAAATCCTGGGAGAAAGAAGGTGGAGTCAGTAAGATGCCATGTAGCTGCCAGAGGAGAAAGATGCAAACCACCAGTCGGAACCTTGCTCGTAGGCCACAAACCTCATAATAAGATGTAAAATAATAGAAATGGGTTAAGATGTAAGAGCTAGCTAAAAATACACTTAAGCTGTTGGCCAAACAATATTGCAATTAACACAGATTTCTGTGTGATTATTTTGGGAGTCTGGGTGGCCGGAAACAAACAAGCCGTCTCCGGCAACAAGGAATGTGTTAAACGAACATGACATATTCAAGTACCACTCAGCTATGAAGCACACTCAAAACACGTTGTTGAGTGAAAGAGCCCAGATACACAAACAAACTAATATAATATAATAAATTATAAATTCATGTGTAACATGATATAAATATATACTGTATGGCTATTTGATGGAAAAATCAAATGTTTTCTTGGAGCAGTGGAATTCACAAGGATGAGCACAAAGGAATTTTCTGGAATAATGTGAATAAATATTCTATTTTTTCTGGTTTATAGGTTATAGAGACACATGATTTTATCAGAATAATTTGAGTTCTACACACTTAAGATCCATGATTTTTTTTACACCTAATTTATACTTCAGCAAAATGTAGTTTTAAAAGAAAGGAAAAATATTTCCCGTTTCTTGTTTCCACAGTGCAGATGGACAGAAAGAAGTTGCTGGAAATAGAATCCAGGTTCGCCAGTCCTCGAGAGACTCTAGGACGCAGACTTTCCTCATCACAGCCAGTGTTTCTCTTGCCAGCTTAGAACAATCCAGGCTATTTCTTTCCAGTGTCTGAGGGAGGGCAAGGACCAAGGAGGAGGAAGTAGGCAGAACCCTTAGAGGCTTAAGTTGCAACATAAGTGCCACAGACTTGTGCCAGAGTTATCAATGATCTGTCATTAATCCCAACCTCAGGCTTCAGGTGAGATCATAAGGGCAGAAGGAGCCTCTGGATGCCAAGAAACGCCAGCGCCGACAGTAAGGGTGCTGCTGTCCAGGGCGACTGTGCTTCAGGAGCCAGATAACGTGGCTATGGGATTTTCAGGTAGACGTACTGCAAGTTTGTCCCAATGTGGAGAAACTGCTCATCACATTCAGAAGGTCTTGTTTTCCCCAGTTCCCCCAGGAGCCAAGTGTATTATTATGGTGAGATTCGCTAGGGCAACTTCACCTGGCCACTTGCATTATGCAAGCCAGCTGCCTTTTGTGTTTCACTGGCAGCTTGTTAGAGTTCCCTGTCTCTCCTGCCCACTACATTTGTGATAGTCACACAGTCCAGTAAGGTGGATCCTGTAGTGATGGTGAGGGAGCCAGAGCACCAACGAGGCGGGGATTAGAGGGCAGAAAGCATTCCACTTGGAGACTGTCCTGGCCCTTTGAGCCCTGACTTGGCTCTTTTTCATCTCGGGCATATGAGAAAAGCAGAAACTGCTTGGCACCTCTGCTAGGACCCCTGTCCTGCTCATCCAGGCCAGCCTTGGCCTGGTCGTGACACTCAGCGGCCCCTTTCCATCTTTCCAGCCATTCTGGAATCTTCAGCATCTCTTTTTGCTTCAGATCAAGGTAGTGTTCCTCCAACTAGTTTCTCAATTCTGACCAGACAGGCCACAAGCTGTCCCTTCCTGTAAATATGCTTTCAATCCCAAGCCCAGCTCGTCTCTTCTCAGTGCCCTAAACATTCAGTGTAACAAGGGCAAAGTAGATAAAAAGGAACTGAACATTTTCAAAATGTTTCTCCTGTAACAAGGATCTATACAAACAGATACCAAAATCAATTGATAAGATAAGCGAGGTAGATCTACAATCATACATACATGCATGTCCCTCATGGCACGGGGCAATTATCAGTCCTGCAGGTGCATCCCAGAATCCTCTGGCCCCGTGGTACTTTGGGTGGTGGAAATGGAAGTTACAATGTTTCTCTTCTCTGTAAAGAAGAGATCCAGGACACATCTCAGTTTCAAATTCCCAGTGGGTAACAGCTGGGGATTAGGGATCACAGTTCAGAGGCAGTTCAGTGCTTGGAAGCAAGCATCTTCTGAAGCACTGTGGATAATGCCCTTGTAGTGACATCTGAGTTCCACAGTTGACCTAATGCAGAGACCCCATCCCACTGAAAATTGGTTTCCAGAGACTTTAGCTATAGTGGAAGCCACTCAGGTTTTCTGATATGTGACCTGGGGTGTGCTCTCTGCAAAGAGGGGTATGAGGGTGCAAGTGCAACTACAAGGAGACTTGGGTTCTGTGCATAGCAGGTGTGGTGATTACCTGACACACTGGCTGTGTAATAGCCGTCTGCTCGTCCCATCCCTGGAGCGGCAGAATCTGTTCTAACACGTGCGCCTAGCTGCACGTGTGTTTCTTTCTCTTGGGATACTCCTGAAGGATCGGCTGTGGGATTCCCTGGGAGCAGCAGCATCCTGCCCTGTGGTTTGTGGGATTATATGCTTAGTCCTAAACCTTCCACGATCGTCAACGGCTCCACCCAGGGAGGCTGAAAGGTAAGGCCAGTCATTTTGAGGCGACTTTCCCTGGGCCCAGTCTTCAACACTTCCCTCTGACCCACCTCCATGCTGGGAACAGAGTGAGCAGTTCAGGCTACCCTCTGGCCAAGAACAGGACATTCTACATTCCATGGCCACCCAAGGCACCTGCAGGCTGGACTGAATAGGATTCTTCCAGAGGAGAGGCTGGCTTCAGCAGCTGGCTAGGGAGGTCAGCGGCCATTGAGTTACTCACCCAGCTTGCTTCTTCCCCCACATGTTTGTCTAAACGATCACCCTTTGTTCTCATCTTATTATGAAAGGTGGCCTTTCCTCTGGGAAACAGAGCTGCCTGGGGTGAGACTGTGGGGCGTGACTCGCGGCCACCAGGGAGAACTCAGGTAAGTCTCAAACGCTTTAGGGCTACCTCTGGCCTAGAGTTCCCATGGATACTGAAGTAAGGTGTGAAGACACTTGCCTTCAATCCCAGCACCGAGAAGGCAGAGGCAGGGTTAGGTGGATTTCTGTGAGTTTAAGGCCAGCCTGGTCTACAGAGCTCAAGGTTACATATTGAGTTCCTATTTTTAAAAAAAGAAAAGAAAAGAAAGAAAAAGAAAATAGTGTGTGTGTGTGTGTGTGTGTGTGTGTGTGTGTGCGTGTGTGTGTATGTGTGTGTGCTGACTCCTCCAGGTCACTGGAACAGGTTCTCAGAGTGCTCCCTAGCAGGTGACTTGATTTAAAATTTTAAAATAAAATTACTTTATTTTAATTATCTCATAAATAAAGACATTGGTAACTACTTAAACACCTGCCCAGCTGAGAGGATTTTATATTAGAACATCAGTTCTCAACCTGTGGGTCTCAACCCCTGTGGAGGTCGAAAGACCCTTTCACGGGGGCTGCATATCAGATATTCTTCATCCTGTATATCAGATATTTACAATATAATTTATAACAGTAGCAAAATACAGTTATGATGTAGCAACAAAAATAATTTTATGATTGAGGTCACCACAGCATTAGAACTGTATTAAAGGGTGGAAACATTAGGAAGGTTGAGAACCACTATATTGGAATCTGCATTACCAGTCTACCAGTGGGCAAACTTGTGTCAGAAAGTCCAAAGACTCTTTACACACCAGTGGTATCTGGAGCGTATGCCAAGCCTGGGGTCAGAGAGAAGCAAACTCTGATGGGTTCAATGACTAAAAGTGAGGTGTTCCTGCTGCAACTAAAGAACACACTTCATCTGAGGGTACCACCTTTAAAACGGTACAGTCACTTGTGCTGGCCAATGGCAGAATGTCCCTGCACAGCCAGACACAGTTAGGGACCCAACAAAGGATGAGCAGGTAGTCTGACCCCAACAGAGGAAATGGAGCCTACTGGACGTGAGCAAGACTCATGCTCTCTGATCATGAGACACAGCTCCTGCAGGCAGTAGGGTGGGCTCTGCCAATCCTGCTGGCAAGTCATTCTTCCTGTCCTGTTGCCATCACTTGAGGCTCTGGAGGATGCAAGGCAATCTCCTACACATGGCTTTCAGACCCTTGCTAGATATGGCACAAACTTAGCGACAATGGCTTTGTTTCTCCTGCTGTCCTCCAGATACCCTCCCCATACACATATATACTAAACCTGTGTTCCAGTTTCCAAAGCTTCTCATGGATCCCTACACATTAAACTTCATCACGCTTCTGTCTAATAACAATAATTAGCTCCTCCTCATTGAGAGCTTATGTGTCATATACTGTACCAAGACTTCCATGGGAATTTTCTCATCTCTACTTCACAACTCCGTAAGGAGGCACAGTCACAATTTACACCTTCTCTATGGGTAGAAAAGTACATGTGAAGGGTGCAGTGGTTTGCATATGAACACACAGGAACCTGCTCTGTCTGACCCCAGGGCTCATGCTCTGCGCCAGGGGTTGGCAAAGGATTTCTTTAAAGAAATGAAAAGCGAATTCTTCCGGCTTTGCAAATTGCAGTCTTGGTTGTCACAGTGTGAAGCAGTTGCAGACTTTGACATACACAGAGTAGGGAAGTGAGAAGATACACACCTGTTGCATCACTGACTTCCCCACCTTGCAGAGTGACCACACCCAGTGCCCCTACCTCGGTGGGTAGCGAGAATAGCACTCCGAACCATGAGATGCACTTGTTTCCCAGAACTGGGTGGAAGCACATTCTTGGGGAAGCATTGTGCAACAGGGCGGAGGGACGACAACGGCTTCCGTTGTCTGGGGAAGGTCTCTATCCTGCCAGACGCTGACTTAGCACCTTTGAGGAGTCGGGAGCTTCCCACCTTCCTGGATGCTGGGTCCCCAACGTTCCAGAGAGCAGTGACTGAATTCAAAACAGTAACAGGACCTTACACGGGCTCCGGTCAGGGCGGGAGTTGGCACCTCCTCCCACGGCTGCTTCTTGAGCTACTTGCTCTCAGAGACAGCACACCTGGATTGCTCAGGGTTCCTCGTGCATGGTTTCTACTGCATGAGCAGGAAGAAGTGAACCTCACTGCCCTGCAAAGCAAACATAGTTTTCTTTTGAAATTGAAACGTGACTAGAAAAATAAATAGAGAATAGACTTCTGAAATCGCCAAACTTGTCAATGCCCATTTCAGTGATTAATCTGCATGCCCCCTCGACTTTCTGGACACACCCTATGTATAACAATTCTGATTCCTGATCCCTAGAAGTGTCCAAAGAGATGGTTAGGAAAATCCTGAGAATGCCCGGGAGACTTTTCATTTGGAGTTCTTCAGTGTGAGATCTAAGAAAGCATCCCAGGGCAGTGCAGAGGACAATGCCTGGGAAGGTGGAAAGACTGATGAGAGAGGAAAGTGCGGAGAGAGGCAGCAGCTAGGACGGAGCAACTGCAGAGGTCAGGGGGTGTCTGCCCCTGTGCTCAGGGAAAAGCCAAGTAAAGCTTAACATGTAGGACACCGTCGTGGTTAGGCTCTCCATGGGAAGAATCAACTTATCTACTCTCCGGCCTTAGAAAAGAGGGTTGTATGGGCAAAGAGCCTCTGCTGGCCATGCCAGATCATAAGGAAGAGCAGCCAAGAGCTACAGAAGAATTAGTTCCATGTAGCTGGCAATTTCTACAGAGGGATATTGGGCAAATGCTTTACGACTGTAGGGAGAGTCTGACAGAGCAAAGGAGGGAGGTGCAGGTGGAGGGAAAACCTGTATGGTGAGGGGGCACATAGGGAGTGTCTAAATAAGCAGAAGGAAGGGACAATTATCACAGATCAGCTCCTTGTCTCTTTTGTTTAAGAAGATGACTAACTCATGACTTCAGAGAACTTACGTCCAGGCTCATTGTATTCAAATCAAAGCTGGAAGGCAGGAGAATTTGCTTCATGACTAAAGGAAGCCAAAAGCAATCTTCAAGTATCAGACATTTCTAGAACTTGAGGTGATCTCATTATTTGTAAAGCCCTGCCCTTCCCACTATACAAGCTCTCCTTCGGGACCGAGCCCAGCCCATCCACACTATATATAAGCAGCTGCCCAGAGCCCATCACGCTCATCCGCTCAGCTCTGCTCTGTACCCTCTCCACTTCTCAGACTTCTAACTCCGGGAACCATGTCTACCAAAACCACCATCAGAAGTCAAACCAGCCACCGTGGCTTCAGTGCCGGCTCAGCCAGAGTGCCTGGGCTGAACCGCTCTGGCTTCAGCAGTGTGTCTGTGTGCCGCTCCCGGGGTAGCGGTGGCTCTGGGGCAGTGTGTGGAGGAGCTGGCTTTGGCAGCAGAAGCCTCTATGGTGTGAGGAGTTCCAAGAGGATCTCCATCGGAGGGGGCAGCTGTGGCATTGGTGGAGGCTATGGCAGCCGAGTTGGAGGAGGCTTCGGCTTTGGAGGAGGAGCCAGCAGTGGCTTTGGCTTTGGTGGTGGAGCTGGTAGTGGTTTTGGCTTCGGTAGTGGAGCTGGCTTTGGTGGTGGCTATGGGGGCGCTGGTTTCCCCGTGTGCCCCCCTGGAGGCATCCAAGAGGTCACCATCAA
>NC_022017.1:2732304-2751384 GCF_000317375.1 Microtus ochrogaster
CCCCACCATCCAGCGGGTGAGGACTGAAGAGCGCGAGCAGATCAAGACCCTCAACAACAAGTTTGCCTCCTTCATCGACAAGGTGAGACGTGGTTGTGTCCAGGGCAGATGAGTGGGAGTAGATCCAGAGTGAATGCCAAAGACAGCGGTGGAGGGAAGATGCTCTAGGCTCTGCTCAATCACTGCCATTGTCTCTAGGTGACTCTGTCCTGACATTGTCCGCTCTACAGTTTAGATAGCAGCTGACAATCAGGGTCAGATTTCCTCTCCTCCAGAAGGGACCCCATCAGGGTGTCTGACTCCAGTGCACTGAGATAAACCCAAGCCTCACATCACAGAGGACTGAACTGAGGCAGTTTGGAGCCATCACGGCCACACTAAACTGCACCACACTCCAGCTAGGCTGCCTGTGCCCTGCCTGAGTGTCCTGCCTTCCTCAGAGGGATGGTGTTGGGAGCTCTGCTCTGGATTGTGCCTGTAGGCCCAGGGCCAGGGACTACACTGAACGGGTTGAGGCAGACAGCCTGAGTCAGCAGTCACACTTGGGAAGGGATCACAGCAGAATGAAATTCAAACTTCTCTCACTTGGTGCCTCCAGGTACGCTTCCTGGAGCAGCAGAACAAAGTCCTGGACACCAAGTGGGCCCTGCTGCAGGAGCAGGGCACCAAGACCGTGAGGCAGAACCTGGAGCCTTTGTTTGAGCAGTACATCAGCAACCTCAGGAGGCAGCTGGATGGAGTTCTGGGAGAGAGGGGCCGCCTGGACTCAGAGCTGAGGAGCATGCAGGAGACAGTGGAGGACTACAAGAACAAGTGAGTTAAAAAAGGAACACAGTTGGCCAAGGTCATAGTAATGAAGACCCAAAACTAGACATGGACTCCAAAATTAAGAAAGCTTAGACCATAAGAATAAAATGAAAAGTATTTTCAAACAGCTTAAGTCAAACACCATGGATGGCAATAGGAGCCTAGGGAGAGAAAAGAAGTAAAATATTCAATCACAACAAAATATTTGTGACTGGTGTGATTTGGTTATATTGCATTTATAAAAATGAGGGCTGGGTCACGGGCTGCCTTTGAGGCCATCTGCATGCTGAATACAATGTGCGGAACCCTCCCTCTTGTAGATATGAAGACGAAATCAACAAGCGCACAGCAGCAGAGAATGAATTTGTGACCCTGAAAAAGGTGGGCTGACTGTTTCTCTGCTGATGGTTTTCTATGTTTATGGAAAAGAATGGTTTTGTATGTCTGGTTTATTGGAGAGCATGGTTACAAGGGAGACAGAGCAGACATTACTGTGCAAGAGAAATAACCCAATTCCATGTTGTTGACTCTTTTGTCAGGATGTAGATGCTGCCTACATGAATAAGGTTGAACTGCAAGCTAAGACAGACAGTCTGACAGATGAGATCAACTTCCTGAGAGTTCTCTATGATGCAGTAAGTCACCCCCCCCCCTCTCTCTCTTTCTCTTTCTATATCTCTATCTTTCTCAGTCTGTCTATCTCTCTTTCCTCCCTCTTCAATCTGCCCCATTCACTTTATTTCCCCTGTGCACAGTGAGAGTGTGGTGTTGGTAGCATCTGTAATCCTTATATCCAAACCTGATGTTGCCTCTCTGTTCTGTAGGAACTGTCTCAGATGCAAACTCACATCTCAGACACATCTGTGGTCCTCTCCATGGACAACAACCGCAGCCTGGATCTGGACAGCATCATTGCTGAGGTCAAGGCCCAATATGAGGAGATTGCTCAGAGGAGCCGTGCTGAAGCAGAGTCTTGGTACCAGACCAAAGTGAGTATTTAATAGGTGGAGCAGGATGAAGAAAAACTGGAACCCAATGAATTCCATAAAATGCTAATTTCCTCATAGGTTAGAAGTCTACTAGTAGAAACTGGGATCTCGTAAGAGCAAATGGACCTTGCACTTGTGTTATACAGTGAAGCCATAGTCTACCGTTCAAAAGAACCCAGAAGAAGAGGGAAATTTGCCATAAATGGGGTCTATAGTCCCTGAGCTTGAGCTCTTCTGGGAATATAGGACCTCATGAGGTCACACAGAACATTTTCAGTTCCCAAGAGAAGTATGTAGTCCATGCTCTCCCACAGCTTCGCCTGAGGAAAAGTCATTGCACCAAGGATAACGCAACCAGTTAGAAGTGAAATACATTTTTCTTGTAAAAAATTACATAAATTTTCTATTTTCCATTGATCTTCAGTACGAGGAACTGCAGGTCACAGCAGGCAGACACGGTGATGATCTGCGCAACACCAAGGAGGAGATCGCTGAGCTCAATCGCATGATCCGGAGGCTACAAGCGGAGATTGAAAACCTCAAGAATCAGGTAGCACAGACCAAAAGCAACACAGGATGCTTCCTTCATTTTCTGTGCTCCAGCCTCTTGCTCACTGGGGCAAAGATCTCGGGGTCGTCAGGTGGTGGTGACACATGCCTTTAATCCTAGCACTTGGGAAGTAGAGGAATGTAAATCTCTGTGAGTTCGAGGCCAGCCTGGTGTACAAGATGTACTTCCAGAACACCTACGGCTGTTACACAGAAAAACCTTGTCTTAAAAAACAAACAAACAAACAAATGAACAAACCAAGGAGACCATGGGATCACCCGCTGGAAAGAACCACAGTACAAGTTTGTTTTTCTTTCTTTCTCTGCCCAGATTGCCAACCTTCAGGCTGCCATTGCTGAAGCTGAGCAGCGTGGGGAGAATGCCCTCAAGGATGCCAGGGGCAAGTTGGAAGGGCTGGAGGATGCCCTGCAGAAGGCCAAGCAGGACATGGCCAGGCTGCTGAAGGAGTACCAGGAGCTCATGAATGTCAAGCTGGCCCTTGATGTGGAGATCGCCACCTACAGGAAGCTGCTGGAAGGAGAGGAGTGCAGGTGAGTGCTCCCCCTCCTCCATGATGCCAGGCATGAGCACAGCATGAGGGAGCACTTGCTGTGGACACAATGCCTCCCTTCAGGGACCACTCTACCAGGGATTCTCTGTGACCTGTCCCCACACTGAGGGTTCACGGGGAATGAGGTCATGGCTCCCTAGGTCTCACCTTCTCATCTGCTCTGTTCCTATTCTAGGCTGAATGGTGAAGGCGTTGGACCCGTCAACATCTGTAAGTACACTGCTCGCCACCTCCCATCCCCTGCCTTGTGCCCGACTCTCTGGACAGAGCAGGCTCACAGTGTCCACTGTCCCCTCTTCCTCTTCACAGCTGTGGTGCAGTCCACCATGTCCAGCGGCTATGGCAGTGCAGGTGGTGCCAGCAGCGGCTTGGGCCTGGGAGGAGGCAGCAGCTACTCCTACAGCAGCAGCCATGGCCTTGGAGGTGGCTTCAGTTCTGGCAGTGGCAGAGGCCTCAGTGGTGGCCTGAGCTCCTCTGGTGGCAGCTCTTCCACCATCAAGTACACCACCACCTCCTCCAGCAGGAAGAGCTACCGGCACTGAAGTCCCTGTCACCTGAGCTTGTCTGCTCCCCAGAGGCTCTGGAAGAGCCCTGTCTGTGCTCCGGTGCTGTCCCTGCTGCCTTCCTCCCTCTGCTCTCGGGCTAAGGCTGAGAAGCTGAGTCCTTGTTGCTCCCCTCTGTCCTCTCCCTCAGGTCCCCAATACTCATCTTCTCATCGTCATCCTCTGATGTCACATTTGGTGCTGCAAGCTGTAGTTAGGTTTCCAGACTCTGCCTCCTGACTCTGTCCCTGAGGCTGCCTGAGAAAGGGTCTCTCTGCCCCTTTCCTTCTGGAAATCGTTGTCTGGGTCCTACTACTAAACAGGAGCTTCCAGTGGCCTGAGAAAACCCCAACTTCTATGTCATGAACCTCCCTGGCAGTAACTGTGATCATACACGTCAACATTCCTGTGATGTACGGAGTCTGTGCTCATGTGATGTTTCTCTGTTCTTTGCTTTCTTGTAATAAAGCTAAATAAAGCATGTTTATAACATAATGGCTTCTCCTACGTGTATTTTTGTAGCATATTGTTTTCTATAGTGACTCTGCAACTTTGTTAGCTAAGACATGCAAATCTTTCTTTCTTGGTGTTTGGGGATCTCATGTGAGCATAGAGCGTTATTTGAGAAAATCTAATCCTCATTTCTACCTCAGCCATTCCTCCTCTATCCCTTTCTATTTTTCCTCTTCATCTCCTTGTGCTATCTCTTGCTTTCTTTGTTTTCCCCAATGAGTTCACTCGGTGTTGCCTGGGTGCAGGGTATAGTAGAGTCTGATGGACATGACACCTTTCAGGGGCCACATTCCTAAGAAAATTACCCTTGCTCATAGTAGTCATCAAAATGCAAAACCTCTCAGCAAGATGTCACTATGAGGGAGCTTTTCCCTGGTCCATGCTGGGCGTTTCATTGGCTCCCTCTCGTGAGAGTTTTCTGCATGTAGTCACAGCTACTGCTATGTGTTGTGTACAAAGGTCCTGCCCATGTTCACCAAGCACTCCTTCACTGTTAATATTCACTACCCCTGGCTCCTACAATCTTCCCTTCTTGTTCTGCAATGTCCCTGAGCTGTGGCCTGTGTGGAGGGTGATACATCTGTCCATTTAGAGCTGAACATTTCACAGTCTCTTGTATCTGCCTGATGATCAGTTGTGGTGTCTCTGTTAATCATCATCTACTGTAGAAAGAAGTTTTTCTGATTCATCTTGAAACAAACACCAGTAATAGGTATAAAGATGTGAACTTAATGGATATCTTATTACTATGTGCAATTAACAGAATAACTATATTATTTCTTCTCCTGGGACCTAAGACTAAAGCACCTGGTTTGAGTTCATTTAAGCACCAGGAATGAGTTCTGACTTGTGGAGTGGGCCTTAGATGCAATCAGATCTTGGATGGTTAATCTCAGAACATTAGTGCCACTATTGCCCCATTGGCCAGCTCAGTCCTTACTGTAGCTCACAAGGCTAACAGCAGGGTAAGGCTGTGAATACTTTCCCATGTGATAGACTTTGTAGTGCTATGAAATCTATCCAATAGGGATAAAGTTTCTGGATCCATGCAAGCTCTATTTTACCAGCGATTTAGGATTCTGTGTGGTTATCTTCACATAGTATTACCATCAAGTTCTGCAGGATAGCCAAGAGCAAAGTTATTTGCCTATAATATTTCAGAGGGCACACTGTCCTACAGCTCAAAAGAAATAAGCCATACCTTGCACTAGTAATTCTATTTGATACCCTGTAAAGTTGGAGTGATACATTGTCTCTCTGTTATAGGGTACACCGTTTAACTCCTTTTATAAGTGCACATGGATGTATTTCAGGAGGCTTTAACAATAGAAGGCTTCTATATGGCATATTCAAGATCTTTACCCTTGGTTGTCTCCTCCCATAATATTCCTGTTTCTTACCCTCACATCCTCTGCCCCCTTTAACCCTTCCTGTTCCATTACTCTTCTTTCCCAATCCATTCGACCTTCATTCTGTCCCTCCTTCGCCTGAAGTCCTTCTGTGACTCCTTTTTGTCTTTCTGCATTTTATGCCAACTCTAATTTAAATATCCACATCTAAAGATTCATCTCTGGGAGAGGAATATGTTGCAGTTGTCTTTCTGGGTTTGGATTACCTCATAAAAAGGATCTCTAGAAAGTCCTCTGTGTCAAAATGTTTATTTAGATTATACTACAAAAAAATTTAAAAATCACAAAACACCAAGTTTCACACAAGGATAAATCAATATTCAGGATCCCTGGAACCCTCTGAAAGAAATAGAGTCAGCAAGACACATGCTTCAAAGGAGAAGTCTACTGCAACTTAGAAGCATCTGTGGGAAGAGTCAGGGCTTAAAGGACAGGATTTATTCTCAAGGTGCAAGGATGAAGATCGTGGGATCTTGCAAGTAAGATGACAGGATCCTGACAAGTTTGGCCAACAGGAAATCCAATCCAAGAAAAGTAGAAAACAGCCCAGGGCTCCAACCCTGGCTTTCCAGGCAGGAGCAGCCAAACTCATAAGCACAAAGGAAGCCATGTAGCCATGGAAAAACTGACTGGCAGATTTAAACAAAGGAGAAGCTGATGGTTCTCACAAGCCTTAACCCATCAAGGGATCCAGTGTAAGAGTCACTCCTCTGCGTGCCAGGCTGGCTTTGAAGAAATCCACTTTGCCAGCTGTACTAGCTGGTTCTGTGTGTCAACTTGACACAAGCTAGAGTCATCAGAGAAGAAAGAGCCTCAGTTGAGAAAATGCCTCTATGAGATCAGCTGTCAGACATTTTCTTATTTAGTGATTTATGGGAGAGGACCCAGCCCATCCCTGGGCTACTGCTCCTGGTTTGTATATATATAAAAAAAAAACAAATTAAAGAAGTCATGAGGAGCAAGGCAGTACAGACCCCTTCACTACTCTGCATCAGCTCCTGCCTCCAGGATCCTTCCCTGTTTTGTTTCTGTTCAGACTTCCTTTAGTGATGAACAACAATCTGGAAGTGTAACCTGGATAAACCTTTTCCTCCCCTCTTGTCCTTTTGTCATAGTGTTTCATTGTAGCAATGGAAACCACTCCCACATCTCAGAGTGCCAGAGCTGGGCATCATTTTAAGATGGCAGCTCAGTTAGCAATTCAGTTACTGTGGATACCTGAAAGCAAGGGGCCTAGAAACAGTCTCCACTAGGAGGGGGCAATGAGAGGCATTTTTGGAGAGGAGGAGACTTAGTCAGGGACCCAAGCAGAAATGCAAGTGTTAGGTACTTTTGTTTTGAAGGGTGTGGTCGTCAGTGGTTTCTTTCCCGTGGTAAGAAAGCAGACCTGTCACCTGAGGATTTGCAGAGCCCAAAGCCAACACCCTGCACAAGAACGTCAGGAACGAAGAGAAGGTCAAGGCGATACTACAAGCAGATAGCAAGAAAGAAAAAATGAATGAGCGTGGCCACACTACTCAGACACATTCAACAGACCAAACATACACATCCGTGGAAAGCAGGAGGGAGCTGAGCTAAAAACTGAAGGCACAGACAACTATGCAATGACATTTTAGCAAAACACCCTAAATATAGGACAAAATATTGATATCCAAACACAGGAGACATTTAGAATCCCAAATAAATACGCTCAGAAATTAAATTTTCCAAGTCACTTTCTAGTTTAATTGTCATGGCTATAGAACAAAGGAACAATATTAAAAGCTGTGGAGGAAAATCACTAACTCATACTAGCAAACTCATTAGAATGATGTCTAAAATCCAACAAAGCATGGAATCATAATGTGCACACCCACCACCATACAGACTCACACATGTGTTTTATGTATATATGTGCATACTCAAATTTTGTATGCACGTATGAGCTGTTTAATATATGCATATATATGTTATTTGAAGTATTTCTCAATGGCTGAGCTGGCAATTGATATGTAACAAAATGTCTTTGACAGGATTCTGATCCTCCTGCCTCCACTTCAGGGGTGCTGGAGTTACAGGTTGTGTAGCATGGCGCCTGTCTAGAATGTCACATTGAAACCCCTAGAAATAAACAGCTGCCAACAGAAGTCCTTCTTCCCAGAAAGGTTAGCTTTCACGACTGGTGGAGGATTACAGGCACTCTAAGACAAACACATCCTGAAGCAGGTCAGAGCCCTTAGGCCAACATCCGGGAGGATACGTAAAGGAATTGAACACAAAGAGAATAAGGCATTCACCAACACAAGAGCTCAGAAAACAATGAACATCGTGAGAGGAAACATGAGCACATGAGAAAAAGGAAAAGGATCAAACATGTTCAGGAAGTCAGTAGACCCTAAAAATGAACAAAGAGTTTCAAAGAAGAAAAAATAAGATTGAGTCAGTCAGCAAAGGAACAGCAAATATTGGAATCAGTAACCATGAATCAATAATGACCCTGATTATAAATCATCTGAATGCTCCATTTGTTTTTAAAAAGAGTAATTGGTCTGAAAACTAGGGTTTAGAGAAATGATGGCTCAGTCACTAAAAATGTATTCTGCTCTTTCAGATCGGAAGTTCTGGTCCCAGCACTCAGTGACCCCTGACCCTACCAGCTCTGCACTCATATCCACAGACCTCCCACGTGTGTGTATTTCATTAAAAGAAATATTCCAGGGAGTTGCAACCCACCCTAGCAAAAATGGCTGTCATCTAGAAAGTGAACACCAGCAGTGCCAGTGAGAACACCAGGGAAGGGGGGCCCTGCAGTCTGGCTGGCAGCATCTCTGCTGTGGACCTCAGTGCGGCTATTCCTCAGAAACCTGACAATGGGCCGAGCATATGATCCAGGCATACACACCAAAGATATGAAGTCAGCATATCAGAGACACCTGCACATCCATGTATATTTTGAATTATACATATAGGCAAGGTATGGACTCAGTCTAGATGTCTGTCAGCTGATGAACAGATAAACTGTGGGGTGTTGGGGTGTAGTTAACCACGAGGAAATAAATTACAACATTTGGTAAGAGAACAGATGGAACTAGAGAGCTTTATGGGAAGTGAAGTAAACCAGACACAGAAAGACAATTATTCCATGCTTTCTTACATAAGTGTAATACATGTATACATTCATACATGCCCATAAATGCACGTGTGCATGCATGCATGTGTGTGTATGAGACAGACACAGAGATATCAGTTCCCAATACCTAGAAACACATTTTGCCTCAAGCCACTGGGAGCCACACCTAGCAGGATCCCAGAAGAATTCCTTAACAGGTTGGACACAGTCACCACACCCTCCTAAGAGGCAGAGAAGGCAGAAAACAAGGCGCAAACAGCCACTCAACAAAGGCAAGAACTAGCATTATCATCATCCCAAACCAAGATGCCTAATGACGGCCCCAAAACGCAGTCAACATCAGCCATGACAATATGTCTCTGCTAGAGCCCAGGAATCCTACCAGAGTAAGCCCTGAGAATTGAAACATGGCTTAGGCACAAGGCAGAGACCTTAAACAGCCTTTGTGGATATGATAGAAGTCAAAGAGGGAATGACCCAACCCCTTGAAGAAACCTATGGAGACACAAACACAAGGAGAAGGAGATCAATAAAATAGCTCAAGACCTGAAAGGGGAAAGAGAATCAACAAAGGAAACCCAAGTTGAGGAAACCTGAGAATGAAAAATTTTGGAAATCAGTCAGAAACCTCAGAGGCAAGCCTTACCAACAAAATACAAAGACGGAAGAGAGAATCTCAGGCATTGAAGACTTGAGAGAAAAAATGGAAAATATTTAGAATCCTGGTATGGTTCGTTCAGGAAACATATGACGCTATGTAAAGACCAAATCTATGAGAGGTAGGAACAGAGGAAGGAGAAGAAAGTCAGGTCAAAGGCACAGAAATCATTTCAAAAATTTGTAAATATAGGACAGTGAGCCTATAATTCGCTATCCTAGAGAAGCTAAATAAGATGAACCCAAAGAAAAACATATAGTTATCCCCCTGGATATTGGAAGTAGTCAAGATTGCTGGGCAAAAATTTGGGAACTGGGGGGTGGGGTGGGATGGGGGAAAGGGGAGATGGGGAGAGAAAAGTGAGAAGGGGAGTTTAGGGAGAACTTGGGGGAATGGGATGGTTGGGATAATGGAAGGTTGGATATGGGAGCAGGGAAGTATATATCTCAATTAAGGGAGCCATTTTAGGGTTGGCAAGAGCCTTGACTCTAGAGGGGTTCCCAGGGGTTTAGAGAGATGTACCCAGCTAGGTCCTTGGGCAGCTGAGGAGAGAGAGCCTGAAATGGCCCAATCCTATAGCCATACTAATGAATATCTTGCATATCACCATAGAACCTTCATCTGGCGATGGATGGAGATAGAGACAGAGACCCACACTGGAGCAACGGACTGAGCTCCCAAGGTCCCAATGAGGAGCAGAAGGAGGGAGAACATGAGCAAAGAAGTCAAGACCACAAGGAGGGCACCCACCCACTGAGACAGTGGGGCTGATCTATTGGGAGCTCACCAAGGCCAGCTGGACTGGGACTGAAAATGCATGGGATAAAACCGGACTCTCTGAACATGGTGGACAATGAGGGCTGCTGAGAAGCCAAGGACAATGGCACTGAGTTTTGACCCTACTGCATGTACTGGCTTTGTGGGATCCTAGCTTGTTTGGATGCTCACCTTCCTAGACCTGGATGGTGGGGGGAAGACCTTGGACTGCCCACAGGGCAGGGAACCCTGATTGCTCTTTGGACTGGAGAGGGAGAGGAAGGGGAGTGGGGTGTGGGGAGTGAGGGGAGGGGGAGGAAAAAGGGAGGTGGGGAGGAGGCAGAAATTTTTAATTAAAAAATTTTTTAATAAAAAAAATTGTAGAAAAAAATATCACTAACCTGAAGAAGGAGATGCCTACCACAAGAAGAATACAAAACAGTAAACAGAATAGATCAGAAAGGAAATTACTCTCAGCATATCAAAACACTAAACATACAAAAAAAGAAAAGAATATTGAAAGCTGCAAGGGAATAAGAGCAAGCAACATGTAAGGGCAGATTTATGAGAATCACACCTGACTTCTCGATGGAGACTGTAAGGGGCAGAAGGGCCTGAACAGATTTCTACACCCCTAAGAGACCACAGCCCAGGCTAACATACCCAGTAAGACTTCCAATCACAACAGATGGGCAAAGTAAGGTACTTCATGATAAAACCAAATTGAAGCAATACCTATCTACAAATCAAGCCCTACAGAAGGCACTAGAAGGCAAACTCCAATATAAAGAGTTTAACTACATCCCAAAAAATCACAGGGAATAATCTTAAGCCGGCAAATCAAAAGAGGGGAGACACACAGACAGACAGACAGACACACACACACACACACACACACACACACCCCACACCACAAGTAACACACACAGCCATATAACATGAATCAAAACCTCACTACCCATGGATAACTCTCAACATCAAATCCCCAATAAAGGACACTGAATAGATGCAGAAACAGGCTCCATCCTTGGGCTGCATCAGAGAAACACACTTTAACATCGAGGACAGACATCATCTCAGGGTACAGGGGTGGAAAAAAGTATTCTTATTAAATGGACACAAAAAACAAGCTAATGTAGCCATTTTAATGTATTGCAAAACAGGTTTTAAACCAAGACAAGTCAGAAGAGATAAGGAAGGCTGCTACATATTCATTAAAGGAAAAGTCCACCGGAGGACGTTGCAATTCTTTTTCCAAAAGTACCACATTTTATTCCACTTGTGTGTGAATGCCCAGGTTAGGACAATTCATAGGATGGAAAATGGGTAGTTTACATGCATGAGAAACAGAGGGCATCTAGGAGAAACTTCTAACCAGTTTGAGGCTTTTTTTGGAAATCATAGAACTATCCTGTGATTAGATACAAGTTTGTCATTTAGCAACACCCTGCACTCTTTACAGAGGAGAATTCTATTCTATGTGTACACTAATTTATGCTACTAAAAACACTAAATGTCTAGCTAGAGGACAAGACCACCTGATAAGCTCACCCTCAGACCCTCATATAAAGTCTGAGTCATAACCAGAATATTGAATTAGTGAGGTTATGAGTAAGGAACGGTTGTTGGTAAAATGTCAATAGTTTGTAGTACCTCATACCACCATTTTTGAAAAGATCTCCTTGGTGAACACAGAGGTGTCATGACTCAACTCTGGACACATGACTAAGTACAGACATAAGGAAAGGGCTGGTCTGAGCCTACCTGTTTCCATTTGGGGCAGCCCCTAAAGAACTGTAGGTGACTGGGCTTGATTCAGGTTACAGCAAGACAGAACCTGCAGGCATTGCTATTGTTTTGTGTATCTGGACAATTTGGAGATGGCCAGCCCATACCAGCCCATAAGAAGGGATGGTAAGTATCATAATTCCTCAGTATGAGGCTTGATATTCTGAGGTGGTTGCTATGAATATCTATGACACCATCTGGAAACGTTCTAAATTCTATTTTTTTGTTGTTGTTATTTTGAGACAAGGTTTCTAAGTGTAGCCGTCTTGGCTGTCCTGGACCGCATTTTTAGACCACGCTGGCCTCGAACTAACAGAGATTCACCTGCCTCTTCCTCACAAGTGCTGGAATTAAGGGCATGTGCCACCACTGTCTGGCCCAGATTCTCATAATCTCTTAAATAATCACACGCACTTGGCTGAGTTAGAGGGCCCCTGCTGGGGCAAGGACAACCATCATGGCACCTTGTGTGTTCATTTCAAAATTAGCCCCAGAAAATTGTTTGCCTTTTGATCTTGAACAAAGATCAAGATTGTTGCTAAGAATGATAGGTCCAAAGGGTTGGAGAGATGGCTCAGTGGGTAAGAATGATGGACAGAGAGGAGCCACTCGGGTTGCCTCACAGAGAGTTTTCTTTCCCAAATAATGGGTTTGTCTTTTCAGCATGGCTGTGCAGGTCTCTGATCCAATGAGAGGCAAAACACTAAGAACATTAACTGGCTAAGGTTAGGCCAGATGAGTGTGACATTCCCAGTTACATATTCTTTCTCACTTTGTGAGAGGCATCCCCCTCTTTTCTTTCCTATTTTTCGAATCTTTAATTCTTACAGAAATAGATTCTGTCAAGGACAGGACATTTCTTAACATCGTTGTACCAAACACAGGGCACCCAGGTTTGTAAAAGAAGCACTACTATAGCTGAAATCTCATATTGACCCTCACACTTTGGTAGTGGGGGACTACAGTACTCGACTCTGGCCAAAACACAGGCAAAACCTACTACAGAAATGGTAGTTAAGAGAGTTATAAACCAAATGGGCCTAATATATTTACAGTTCAGTTCTCCAAGACACAAAAAATACCCTTTTCCTCAGCACCTCATGGAATTTTTTCCAAAGCTGACTTAGACAGACAAATCAAGTCCCAACAGATACAAGAAAACTGAAATAACCCTCTGCATTCTATCTGACAACCATGGATTAAAACTAGTTAACAACACCACCAAAACAAAACAAAAATAAAAGAAAAACAGGAAGCTTACAAACTCATTGGACACTGAAAAACTCACAAATGAATTAAAAAGGAGTTAAGGAAGGAGTTAAAGATTTCTAGAACCGAAAGAAACTGAATACAGACCGTAATAAATACGTGAGACAAAGGAAGGGCAGTTCAGAGAGGAAAGTCCGTAGCACTAAGTGCCTACATAAGACAGTACAGGGATCATAACAGCGAGTATGAAAGTTCTAGGAGAAAAAGAAGAAACTGCACAACAAACGGCAAGGCCACAGTTACCCTGATACCAAAAGCACAAAAAAAAAAAAAAAACCGCAAGAATAACGAGAACTAATGACCAATTTCCCTGATGAACATAAATGCAAAAGTTCTCATAAAGTACTTGTAAATCAAATTGAAAAGTACATCAAAAACATCATCCATCATGATCAAGTAGGCTTTATCACAGACAGCAGAGCTGGTTCAACTTATGTAAATGGAAAAATTAAATCTAACAGTTAAACAAACTGAAATACAAAAGTTATATGATCACATCATTAGAGGCAGAGAAGACATTTGACACAATCTGACACCCCTTCAACATAAAAGTCCTGGAGATTTAATGAACACAGGAAAAACACATGAACATAATAAAAGCAGTTTACATCAGGCTCATAGGCAACATCTACTCAAACGGAGAGAAAACCAAAGCATTTCTACTAAGGTCAGGAACACGACAAGGGTGTCCACCCTCTCCAGACTATTCAATATAGAACCTCAGCTACAGCAAATAGCTGAAGGAGATCAAGGGGATATAAATTGGAAAGGAAGAAGTTAAAGGATCTGCATTTGAAGATATATTACAGTACACATGAGTGACCGTGAGGGTCCACCTGGAAACTCCTTCAGATGACGCACACTGTCAGCAGACAGCTGGATACAAGATTAACTCACAGATCATAACATTCCCAGGTACAAATGACAAACTGACTGAGAGAGAAATCAGGAAAACAACACACCTCAAATTAGCCTCAAGTAACACAAAATACATAAAGCTCTAACCCAGCAAGTAAAAGATTTGTCTGCTAAGAGGTTTAAAGTATTGAAGAAGATAACAGGATGGTGGAGAGATCTCCTATGGTCATGGGATGGTACCATTGATAAAGTGAGAGAGGCCATCCTACCCAAAGCAATCTACAGACTGGATACAATCTGACCAATAAGTCAACACAATTCTTCACAGATTGTGACAGGAAAACTTTCAGCTTCATATGGAAGCAGGAAAACCTCAGGATAGTTAAAACAATCCTGAACCACACACACAGAAAAGGAGGAATGAGCATCACTGGCAGACTTGAGCAGATCTCGTTGAAATTCCTGATTTGAGTGATACCAGTTTACAGAAGATGGGGCAGACACGGTGGCCTGGTAAAGGCAGTGCCAGGTACAATCAAGGAGAAAAGCAGCAGCTGAAACACTAAGCAAGACATTAGTCTGGATTCCTTAACAAACACGTGATTAGGAGAGGGGCCACAGTGATGGCTCAGCTCTTGTGGAGGACTTCACTGTCTGCTTTTGTGGAGGACCTGGGTTCAAGTCCTAGCTCTCACATGGTGTCTCACAGCTCACAATCTTCTGGGGACTGACTCACTCTTCTGGCCTCAAGGGGAAAGAGGCACAGAAGGGATTCACAGACATTCCTTCAGTCAAAAAGCCAATGCATATTCTTTTTTAAGTTATAGGAGAAAAAAATTATGGGATAATTATAAATTCTGTTAAACTATTTAAGATCCTTGAACTATATAAAACATGATTTCAATGTATTTACAAATTTGAATAATCAAATATCTAAAAATCATACTAGGAAGGTATTAGTAAAATCAATCGTTTCTGTGTGATATTTATCTTATTTTTGAATAGAAATATTATCTTGAATATGAGTACGTGTAACACATGTGTCTGATGCCCTCAGAGGTCAAAAGATGGCATAAACCTGGGACTAATTATGGAAGGTTATGAATGGTTGTGTCCCACCATGTGGATGTTGGGGCATAAAGTCAGGTTCTCAACAGGAGCAGCAAGTGCCATTCATCGGGAAACATCTATACAGATCCTTGAATACTGTAATATATACAAATGTACATACATATATATGACATATGATCATTTTCTACAAATGTACAAAAGACCGAACTTAGATATAATATTGAATTAATTACTGAAGAAATCATATTTTTTGATATCTGCTATCGAATATAGGGATGGTAGGTGAACTGAGGGAAACAAGAAAGCAATAATGAAGCGATAAGCCCGGCTGTGAACTAATTTGATTTTATTTGACAGTGGGACAAATATATGGCTGACTTTTCTTTGTTTGAAATGGGATCTAAAGGAGAACAGTTCATATGAACAGGTTCATAGTCCTAAGCCCTGAAAGTCACTGACGATCTTTCTGTTGCCATAAGACCTGAGTTGGTTTCAGGTGTCCCCGTGGGAGAGAGGAGCAGCCAGGGAAGAGGGCTGTCAGCACATTCAGCAGGACCTGCAGACACATGGAGTCGGTGACTAACTGAGACACAGTGAATGAAGAACCGACTTACTTACTCAGATGAAGTCAAAACGAGAGGCTGGAGCATTTTCCCTGACTAAAGGAAGCCAAAACTGCAAGCTCGATATTTCATAACATCTTTGAATGATTTAGGTGTTACCTCACTGCGGGTAAAGCCCTGCCCTTCCCACTATACAAGCTCTCCTTCGGGACCGAGCCCAGCCCATCCACACTATATATAAGCAGCTGCCCAGAGCCCATCACGCTCATCCGCTCAGCTCTGCCCTGTACCCTCTCCACTTCTCAGACTTCTAACTCCGGGAACCATGTCTACCAAAACCACCATCAGAAGTCAAACCAGCCACCGTGGCTTCAGTGCCGGCTCAGCCAGAGTGCCTGGGCTGAACCGCTCTGGCTTCAGCAGTGTGTCTGTGAGCCGCTCCCGGGGTAGCGGTGGCTCTGGGGCAGTGTGTGGAGGAGCTGGCTTTGGCAGCAGAAGCCTCTATGGTGTGGGGAGCTCCAAGAGGATCTCCATCGGAGGGGGCAGCTGTGGCATTGGTGGAGGCTATGGCAGCCGAGTTGGAGGAGGCTTCGGCTTTGGAGGAGGAGCCAGCAGTGGCTTTGGCTTTGGTGGTGGAGCTGGTAGTGGTTTTGGCTTCGGTAGTGGAGCTGGCTTTGGTGGTGGCTATGGGGGCGCTGGTTTCCCCGTGTGCCCCCCTGGAGGCATCCAAGAGGTCACCATCAACCAGAGCCTCCTCACTCCTCTGAACTTACAAGTTGACCCCACCATCCAGCGGGTGAGGACTGAAGAGCGCGAGCAGATCAAGACCCTCAACAACAAGTTTGCCTCCTTCATCGACAAGGTGAGACGTGGTTGTGTCCAGGGCAGATGAGTGGGAGTAGATCCAGAGTGAATGCCAAAGACAGCGGTGGAGGGAAGATGCTCTAGGCTCTGCTCAATCACTGCCATTGTCTCTAGGTGACTCTGTCCTGACATTGTCCGCTCTACAGTTTAGATAGCAGCTGACAATCAGGGTCAGATTTCCTCTCCTCCAGAAGGGACCCCATCAGGGTGTCTGACTCCAGTGCACTGAGATAAACCCAAGCCTCACATCACAGAGGACTGAACTGAGGCAGTTTGGAGCCATCACGGCCACACTAAACTGCACCACACTCCAGCTAGGCTGCCTGTGCCCTGCCTGAGTGTCCTGCCTTCCTCAGAGGGATGGTGTTGGGAGCTCTGCTCTGGATTGTGCCTGTAGGCCCAGGGCCAGGGACTACACTGAACGGGTTGAGGCAGACAGCCTGAGTCAGCAGTCACACTTGGGAAGGGATCACAGCAGAATGAAATTCAAACTTCTCTCACTTGGTGCCTCCAGGTACGCTTCCTGGAGCAGCAGAACAAAGTCCTGGACACCAAGTGGGCCCTGCTGCAGGAGCAGGGCACCAAGACCGTGAGGCAGAACCTGGAGCCTTTGTTTGAGCAGTACATCAGCAACCTCAGGAGGCAGCTGGATGGAGTTCTGGGAGAGAGGGGCCGCCTGGACTCAGAGCTGAGGAGCATGCAGGAGACAGTGGAGGACTACAAGAACAAGTGAGTTAAAAAAGGAACACAGTTGGCCAAGGTCATAGTAATGAAGACCCAAAACTAGACATGGACTCCAAAATTAAGAAAGCTTAGACCATAAGAATAAAATGAAAAGTATTTTCAAACAGCTTAAGTCAAACACCATGGATGGCAATAGGAGCCTAGGGAGAGAAAAGAAGTAAAATATTCAATCACAACAAAATATTTGTGACTGGTGTGATTTGGTTATATTGCATTTATAAAAATGAGGGCTGGGTCACGGGCTGCCTTTGAGGCCATCTGCATGCTGAATACAATGTGCGGAACCCTCCCTCTTGTAGATATGAAGACGAAATCAACAAGCGCACAGCAGCAGAGAATGAATTTGTGACCCTGAAAAAGGTGGGCTGACTGTTTCTCTGCTGATGGTTTTCTATGTTTATGGAAAAGAATGGTTTTGTATGTCTGGTTTATTGGAGAGCATGGTTACAAGGGAGACAGAGCAGACATTACTGTGCAAGAGAAATAACCCAATTCCATGTTGTTGACTCTTTTGTCAGGATGTAGATGCTGCCTACATGAATAAGGTTGAACTGCAAGCTAAGACAGACAGTCTGACAGATGAGATCAACTTCCTGAGAGTTCTCTATGATGCAGTAAGTCACCCCCCCCCCTCTCTCTCTTTCTCTTTCTATATCTCTATCTTTCTCAGTCTGTCTATCTCTCTTTCCTCCCTCTTCAATCTGCCCCATTCACTTTATTTCCCCTGTGCACAGTGAGAGTGTGGTGTTGGTAGCATCTGTAATCCTTATATCCAAACCTGATGTTGCCTCTCTGTTCTGTAGGAACTGTCTCAGATGCAAACTCACATCTCAGACACATCTGTGGTCCTCTCCATGGACAACAACCGCAGCCTGGATCTGGACAGCATCATTGCTGAGGTCAAGGCCCAATATGAGGAGATTGCTCAGAGGAGCCGTGCTGAAGCAGAGTCTTGGTACCAGACCAAAGTGAGTATTTAATAGGTGGAGCAGGATGAAGAAAAACTGGAACCCAATGAATTCCATAAAATGCTAATTTCCTCATAGGTTAGAAGTCTACTAGTAGAAACTGGGATCTCGTAAGAGCAAATGGACCTTGCACTTGTGTTATACAGTGAAGCCATAGTCTACCGTTCAAAAGAACCCAGAAGAAGAGGGAAATTTGCCATAAATGGGGTCTATAGTCCCTGAGCTTGAGCTCTTCTGGGAATATAGGACCTCATGAGGTCACACAGAACATTTTCAGTTCCCAAGAGAAGTATGTAGTCCATGCTCTCCCACAGCTTCGCCTGAGGAAAAGTCATTGCACCAAGGATAACGCAACCAGTTAGAAGTGAAATACATTTTTCTTGTAAAAAATTACATAAATTTTCTATTTTCCATTGATCTTCAGTACGAGGAACTGCAGGTCACAGCAGGCAGACACGGTGATGATCTGCGCAACACCAAGGAGGAGATCGCTGAGCTCAATCGCATGATCCGGAGGCTACAAGCGGAGATTGAAAACCTCAAGAATCAGGTAGCACAGACCAAAAGCAACACAGGATGCTTCCTTCATTTTCTGTGCTCCAGCCTCTTGCTCACTGGGGCAAAGATCTCGGGGTCGTCAGGTGGTGGTGACACATGCCTTTAATCCTAGCACTTGGGAAGTAGAGGAATGTAAATCTCTGTGAGTTCGAGGCCAGCCTGGTGTACAAGATGTACTTCCAGAACACCTACGGCTGTTACACAGAAAAACCTTGTCTTAAAAAACAAACAAACAAACAAATGAACAAACCAAGGAGACCATGGGATCACCCGCTGGAAAGAACCACAGTACAAGTTTGTTTTTCTTTCTTTCTCTGCCCAGATTGCCAACCTTCAGGCTGCCATTGCTGAAGCTGAGCAGCGTGGGGAGAATGCCCTCAAGGATGCCAGGGGCAAGTTGGAAGGGCTGGAGGATGCCCTGCAGAAGGCCAAGCAGGACATGGCCAGGCTGCTGAAGGAGTACCAGGAGCTCATGAATGTCAAGCTGGCCCTT
>NC_022017.1:2751599-2758103 GCF_000317375.1 Microtus ochrogaster
ATGTGGAGATCGCCACCTACAGGAAGCTGCTGGAAGGAGAGGAGTGCAGGTGAGTGCTCCCCCTCCTCCATGATGCCAGGCATGAGCACAGCATGAGGGAGCACTTGCTGTGGACACAATGCCTCCCTTCAGGGACCACTCTACCAGGGATTCTCTGTGACCTGTCCCCACACTGAGGGTTCACGGGGAATGAGGTCATGGCTCCCTAGGTCTCACCTTCTCATCTGCTCTGTTCCTATTCTAGGCTGAATGGTGAAGGCGTTGGACCCGTCAACATCTGTAAGTACACTGCTCGCCACCTCCCATCCCCTGCCTTGTGCCCGACTCTCTGGACAGAGCAGGCTCACAGTGTCCACTGTCCCCTCTTCCTCTTCACAGCTGTGGTGCAGTCCACCATGTCCAGCGGCTATGGCAGTGCAGGTGGTGCCAGCAGCGGCTTGGGCCTGGGAGGAGGCAGCAGCTACTCCTACAGCAGCAGCCATGGCCTTGGAGGTGGCTTCAGTTCTGGCAGTGGCAGAGGCCTCAGTGGTGGCCTGAGCTCCTCTGGTGGCAGCTCTTCCACCATCAAGTACACCACCACCTCCTCCAGCAGGAAGAGCTACCGGCACTGAAGTCCCTGTCACCTGAGCTTGTCTGCTCCCCAGAGGCTCTGGAAGAGCCCTGTGCTCGGGTGCTGTCCCTGCTGCCTTCTTCCCTCTGCTTTCTGGCTAGGGTTGAGAGCTGCGCCGTTGTTGCTCCTCTACATACGTTCCCAAGCCCTTTCTTCTTCAGGACGCCAACCTCTGACTTCACATCGTGATCCATTGAATCTTGTCACTCGCTGTGTCACTGAACCAGCAGATGTGCACCTTTAAACTCTACCTTCTAAGCTACGTAAGACAACAGAATGATGTATGCCCCTTTCATGTTGGCAATCCCTTCCTGGGTTCCGATTTTTGTGAATCTCCATGGCAGTAGCTGGTGACTGAGTGATGTACACAATCTAACCATGTGATGTTTTCTCAGCTCTTTGCTTTCTTGTAACTCCTAAATAAAGCAGATTTAGAAAATGCTGTATGACACTAAAGTTTCTTCTCCTTTTTTAAGTTATACATAGTTTCTTTTAATGAAAATGGAAATCCTAAGGTTTTCGTTCTCTGCCTCTGTGGAAGGTCAGGAAACCTGCATTAAGGCATCCTGACACTCAACCTCCCTTCCCTGCTGTTTTCCCTCTCCGTCCATATCCAGCAGAGTTGGAGGAGTTTCACCTGCCATATTTGATGTAGTTCTCATGTGGTATCCATACCATATTAATTATGGGATTTTTGCAGATACCAAAACTGCAGGTTCTTCTGGAATTTTGTGTAAAATGTCACAGTGCTTGCATACAGTCTTTCCATGTCTTCCAGAAGCTGAGCTTCGTCCCTGGGCTTCATCTAATACCTCAGAGGATGGTGGCTTGAGATGGACAGGCAGATGAGATCTGCACCTCTTCATAGGTTTTATATAAAAAACATCCCTTCCACTGGTGCTTCATTTTACACATGTGAACCTGTATGTACGGACTGCTCGAACTAGGCAAACATAATAGCCTGGTTTCCCGTGTCTATGTGTCTCTCTGCACCTATCCTCACTCAAAATATCTGCTGGAGAAACGTATCCCCGCCTAATTAAAGCAAAAGCCGTGTGTGTGTGTGTGTGTGTGTGTGTGTGTGTGTGTGTATGTGTGTGTGAAGGAGAGAGACTGTGCACATGTGTGTATTATGTGTCTGAGTGTGTGTGTATGTGTGTGTGTGAAGGAGAGAGACTGTGCACATGTGTGTATTATGTGTCTGAGTGTGTGTGTGTGTGTGTGTGTGTTTGAGTGTGTGTGTGTGTTTCCTCACCCAGAATCAAACCCTTTCTTCCTGGACTGATTGTCTCTGCTGTGTCTGAGTTATCCATTTCACCTGTATGTAGCACTCAAGATTTTTCCCTCCTTTTAACCCTTTAGCTGTCAGAGAAACCAAACTAGTCTAGACCTCTAAACTACAATATTTTGATCCATTTTACTTGATTATTTTATGTAAAGTAATTCTGAATCCTGGCAAATAGGTATCCTCATGTGTTCACTCCTAACCATCTCCCTACCCAAATGAGCACCTCCCCCTTTAACATAAGCACCACCCCACTTTCTTCCCCAGTATCAGGCATGCAGTGGCTGATATAATCCCACACACCCCACATGTGATTCTAAGTCCATAAGGAGCAATGGAAAGGATAATAACTCACAACGTGCATGTATAGACGTACATCTTATCACATATGTGAACTTAGATAGAGTTAAAATCTTAATAAACTTTAAAATCTATGGTATCATAAAGTAAAATTCTGAGTCTATATGTCAATGCATGTCACAAGTTTGGCGAAATGTACCCAGACCACAAAAGCTGCAAAATAGTAAGACACAGAGAAATGGTCAGGGTAGCCATGCACCAACTATGAGCAGCCAAACCTAGGAGATGTGTTCTTTGCCTAACTATGCCAACATGAACAGACGAAATGGCCCCAGCCATGACCTCTAGGAAACAGACATGCAAGGAATGGTTCACTCTGTTTGAGCCAATATTGCTCTAACAATGCAACTAGATAATTACTTGAAAGAAGAAAAACCATAATTAATACCTCTTATAAACATTACACAAAAGGGGTCAACACAACTGGACTAAATAGAGAGCTGTGGCATATACAAAAGATTCTACACCATGAGTAACCAGGGTCCATCCCAATGATTAAGACGAGTTCAACGTTCAAAATCAATCACTACAATAGAGTATCTTAAAATGCCAAAAAAAAAAAGAAGAAGAAGCCATATCAGCAATTCAGAAGAGGTACAGACCTCACAACCCAACACCTTTACAAGTTAAAGTAAATAAAAAGTTTCACTACTGGTGTGGGAGAATTGTCTGTATTCTTTCAATCATGTTTTAAATGAACACTGATTGGCCAGGCAGGAAGGATAGGTGGGAAAACCAGACAGGAAGTAGAAATGTTGTAATGAGAATAGGAGAATTCTGGGAAGGAGGAAGTTGATTCCTCCCACTCCTGCCCAGACCACTAAAGCAGCAGGATGTGATCTGCTCCACTGAAAAAGCTACTGAGCCACATGGCTAACACAGATCAGAAAAAAATGGGTTAATCAAGATGTGAGAGTTAGCCAGTGAGAGGCTAGAGCTAATGGGCCAATCAGCTTATAATTTATGGAGACCTATGTGTGATTTTCTTTGGGTATAAATAGCTGGGGGTACCGGGCAAGACAAAAACCCCAACAACAAACAAGCCAGCCGCTCATGTTACACACTACATACAGAGTTCCTGAACTTGAAGAAAATCCAACAAAACTCACAACTTCTCCATGGAGTGCTTGGGGCACACATGTCATCATCCTCTCTCCCTCCAAGTCTCAGAGAGCATCGCAGAAGAGGGGAAAGAAAGACTCTAAGAGGAGTAGAACAAAATGGTGTCCTCTGGACATGACAGGACACTACACGTGTGTATTTACAGCGGCTGTGGTTAGCTGCTACCTGCCAGAGAGCAAACCAGCCAGCATTCAAGCATGGATGAGAGAGTGTGTCCCGCGCTCCCATCTGGAGCCGGGGAACTGTTGACTATTGGTGCTGGGGCTCGAACTCAAGCCCTCGTGCCTGTGAAAAGTATTACACTGACTGAGCCATTTCCCAGAAGCCCCTCCTTTCAGTGACTTAAAAGTCTGAGGTGGGGAGGGTCGGTTTTCTTTAAGGATGTGCCCTGATAGGTCAACCATGTTCCAGTGGAGGGCCTGACACCCGTGTGTGTATATATATATATGGGAAGCACAAATTACACTTCGTGGGTGCGAGAAGGGGAGAGAGATAAAGAGACAAGGTGCAGTGGGGGGAGGAGGAGTCAAGGGTAAATGTGATCAAAACACGTTATAGACATGTATGAAACCCCCGATGAATTCAGTTAAACATGATTTTTCAGAGTCTCTTTCTCAACCTGGAGCTCACCAATTCAGCTAAGCTGGATGTCTAATGCACGTTCTGCAGCCCGAGGCTTGTATGCAAACACTGGACGTCAAACTCAAGCCCTCAAGACGGTAACAAGCTCTTTAACAATTGAACCATCACCCCCAGAACCTTCTCCCCACAATGACTTGTAAATTTGAGACAACGTACAAGGGAATGCACCATGAGATAAAATAATCCAACTGTATTGCATGTCTCACTGAAGTGGGAAGCAGAGCATGACGGACCCTGGAAATGAGTGAGACTAGAGGAAAGGCTCTGTACGAGCACTGCATTCTACTTGATACTACTGACCCTACGGGGACACGGCTTGGGAATTCTGAACACACTGTACACACGCATGAGTGAGTAACTAACAGAGAAACCGTTTATCTATCCCATGGGGGAAGGAGTGCTAGGAGGAGAGAGGGCTCAATACTTTATTAAATATTTGGTTGGAGTAATTTTGGAGGCTGACAAGTAACAATACCTACACCTAGCAAGCTGGAGACCCAGGACAGCCAGTATTTACTTTGATCGGATAAAACAATGCCCCATCAATGGCAGTCAGGCAAAGGGAATGCCCTCTGACTCAGCCTCTTTGTTCTGGTAGTTCTTTCAATTAATTTGATCACACCTATTCTCATTATTGAGGGCAGCTTGCTTCACTGTACCATTGCAGAGTTAATCTCAAAGAAATACATTCACGGTCATGCCCAGATATCTGGGTGCCTGAGTTGGCACAGAGAATTAATCATTATAACGTGCATTGTGAAACAGGACATTTAAGCAAATGGGTGACAGCACTCTGCGCTACATTTCTCATGACTCTCTGTAGGTGAGCACAGGGAAGGCCGGAAGGACCACAACGCCAATGATGTGGAGTTGCCCGGCACCTGCAAGGCCCTGCCCTAAATCTCCAGCACTACAAAAACAAATAAATACCATATGTACAAATGAACACTGTATGTACAAATGACTACCATATGTACAAATGAACATTATATGTACAAATGAACATTGTATGTACAAATGAATATCATATGTACAAATGACGACTACCATATGTACAAATGAACACTGTATGTATAAATTAATACCATATGTACAAATGAGCATCATATATATAAATGAATAGATGGCATATTTATAAATGAATGCCATATATAAATGAATTATATGTATATGTATGTGTGTATATGTTTTTTTATATAGTTCCCTTTCTGTTACCTGACAGGGTCTAGAGACTGTGACACTTTGGCATCATTGAATGTATCTAGTGTCTAGATCTTTATTCTTAGTGCTATGGCCTAATATCATTATGAGCCTCACGTGTCAATGTGAAGGGCCCACAGAGTGCCCAGATACTTGATCGAATATTATTCTGGGTATTTCTGTGAGGATGTTTACAATGAGGTTTACATTTGGAGAGGAGGCTGAGTAAAGCCCATTGCTCCCATACTGTGGGTGGCCTTCATTCATTCCATCAGCAGAAGGCTGGAGTAGAGGGGCTGACCCTGCTCTGAGTAAGAGGGAGCTTTCCTAACCAAGGCCTTTAAACTGAGATTCTGGGTCTTCCTGTCTAAGCAGATGCAGCTGACTTCCAGACTTTCTTAGCTTCATAATTAGGCAAGACAGTTAGGTAAAGTGAAAGTCTTCATGCATGACTCTTCTACTGGCCCTATGTTTCTGAAGAACCCTGACTGATACAACCAGGAGAAAAAGCCCCTCAGAGAAATGGCTGGTTTAGGGGAGGCTCTGAGTGCATCTGGCCATGACAGGAAGTAAGGAAGAAATAACGTCGGTCAGCCCTAAAACCCGCTCACGGTGACCAGAGCCCCCAGTGACTGAATTAGAATGATTTAAGCCATTTGTCAGATAAATAACTATCTCAGATTATGACCCAAAGTACAAAGGAAGTGCTCATGAGCCTACATAATAACACACAAAACAGCTAAAGAAAGAAACCGGACACAAGATAGGGAACTTTCACATAAAGGCATTGCAGACAGTTTGTGCCAAGTATTCCTCGCTCAGCTAGGCAGAGTGCAGCTCCTCCCAGGTGTAGGCTGGCAAGAAGAACTTCTTGCCAAAGGTGCGGTGTGGGAAGGAGGTGAAGGGGCATTTTACAGCGAGACATTGGGGAGCTGCTTTACCCAGGTGACTCAGCACTCCATCCACAGAGACGGGACCTATTGACACCATCACATAATCAGAGGAAGCCTCAGCTCTGGGTCTCCTCCAAGAATCTCAGAACCCCTGCTGAAACCACTATTTCAAAGAACAATTCAAATATTCTATAGAATACAGGGCCACTGCTCCCCAAAACTATTAAAACCATCAAAGCATCAAAACCCTGACAAGCTGTCTCTGGAAAGAAGAGACAAGGGACAGATGATGGAGCTGTGCTAGAGAGACAAGGGACAGATGATGGAGCCGTGCTAGAGAGACAAGGGACAGATGATGGAGCCGTGCTAGAGAGACAAGGGACAGATGATGG
>NC_022017.1:2758203-2759947 GCF_000317375.1 Microtus ochrogaster
AAGGGACAGATGATGGAGCCGTGCTAGAGAGACAAGGGACAGATGATGGAGCCGTGCTAGAGAGACAAGGGACAGATGATGGAGCCGTGCTAGAGTACCCTGCATCAGCAAAGGCCAAACACTAAGGACACGAAGTAGGGACTCCTTGAGAACGCATTTGCTCATAACTGTAATGAGTGAGATGTCAATGTGAAGTCTATTCATGTAAAGGGAGCTGGGTTTGACTACGTAGCATCCCTCTGTGCTGGCTTCATGGCTTTCTGTAACTATAACGATTCCAAATTAAGGTTTAAAAAACAAAAACAAAAACAGCTCAGATGATACCTCAGAGTGGCTTCTGCATTTCTAACCAGCACTAACTTTATAAGCATACTTACAAAACGACCACACAAGAAAGGGAGTCGTGCTGAAGGGAGAGAAGAGAGCAGGGGAGGAGGGACAGACGGACAGATGGATGGAAAGGGAGAAGGAGAGGGTGAGAATTCAAGGGTGCATATGAAAATATCAATTATCTCAAGTTGGCATAAGCCCAACTCACTTGTAACATTTAAAATGTGTGTTCTTCTAAATTAGTTTTTGCGACAAGGTCTCACTATATAACCTGATTAGCTTAAAACTCACTCTGTAGACCAGGTTTGCCTCTAATTCACAGAGCTTCTACTTCCTGAGCACTGGTTGGTATTGAAGGTGTGTGCCACCTTGACTGGCTCTTCTTAAATTTTTAATGTTGAACATATATTAGAAAGGTGTAAGAGGCCAGGGTTGGTGGTTCATGTGTATAATCCCAGCACTTGAGAGGCTAAGGCAGGGAAATTGCCACAAGTTCAAGGTCAGTTTCAGCTACAGAATGGGGACCTGACTTTTTTTTAAATGTTTTTAAGTACAGAAGGCTGTTAGAAATGGGTTCCAGGATAGGCTTTAATTGTAGACCATCTGAGATGAAACCTGGTTACCCTTTCTGCTGCCCAGGAGAAAGGACTCAGGGATCAGGCTCTGACTTTAAGGCCCATTGAGAGGAAACATTGTACCCCATCCCTGCACCCACTGAGGACTGCAGGGGAAGAAAGAATCCTTTGCCAATGGCACAGACACAAGTGAGGTCTGATAGGTGGCGGGGCTGGCTGGATATTCCCTTGCCCTCCTCTCCTCCAGCTTTCAGACCAGAAGCGACAATGAAGGAGTTTCAGTGACACGCTGAAACCTAAGGACTTTGTGCTAAAGGCCGTCCTGCAGTCCACTCGACCTTAGTCTCCTGAGTCCTAACACAGAGGCTGTGGACTCCAGCCACAGTGTCTAAACACAAGGGTTTCACTGCATGGGGGCCCAGACCAGAGGTGGAGCGCGGAGCAGCAGGGTCAGAGAAGGGAAGTGTTGCTCAGAGCAGGCTGTTTCTGGGCCCAGAAGGCTACTCTGGAGATTCCTTGGGATATAACTCAACCTTGCAGCTGGTCTTGAGAAGAGCTGGCATAGGGCTGTAGAGATGGTGCAGTGGGTAGGAATACTTACTGCTCCTTCAGAGGATCCAAGTTTGAATCCTAAGTCCTTAATATATTGGGCAGCTTACAACTGTCTGTAGCTCCAGCTCCAGGGAATCTGAAACCTCTGGCCTTCTAGGGCACACACATACACACACACACAAACACACACACACACATGCACGCACACACACATGCATGCACACATATGCATGCACACACACGCATACACACACATGTACACATGCATGCACACACACGCACACACA
>NC_022017.1:2760047-2765326 GCF_000317375.1 Microtus ochrogaster
ACACATGCATGCACACACACGCACACACAGGCACACACATGCACGCACACACACACGCATACACACACACAGGCACACACATGCACACACACGCACACACAGGCACACACATGCACGCACACACACATGCACACACGCATGCACACACACGCACACACAGGCACACACATGCACACACTTTTTAGAAGAAAGAGGAGGAAGAAGGAAGCAAGGAGAGAGTTGGAGTCAGGAAGTGGGACGAAGGCTGTAGCGTCTGTCTCCAGATGTGGCCCCTGCAGAGGCAGTCATTGGTCATCCCTTTCTCACCCTCATAGCTCTCAGCTTCTCACCTCCACATCTGCAGCCTCTTTGGCAACAGGGTTCAGCTTTAGCCTAAGCCACACCTGCCGGCGCTGAGACCCCAAACCTGGACAGGGCTCTGCTGGCATCAGAAAGACAGGCTAAGAAAACCAGGACTTAAATTGTTCCTGATGGTGATCATGTTTTGCCCAAGAAAGTTTTACATGACCCTGAGTATAAACACATATTAAACACATAACACAAGTCAAACATTTGATACCAAGTCATATAGAAATTTATTTACTCACGTGTTCCCCTCTTGCTCTCTTCAATGGGAGTCCTGGAGCTTGGCCTGGCGCTTGATTGTGGATCGCTGCATCTGCTTCCAGCAGGTACGGGATGAGGGCTCTATGCTGACAGTTGGGATGTTCACCGGTCTGGTTACAGGGGAAGGCCAAAACAATTCTGTGGCATACACATTGTTTTATCATTTATTAAAGACAAACCAAATTGGCATACTGAGACAAATGCACTTGTTTACTTTGACATAAATAAAATCATGACTGTTTATTTATATATAAAATGGCAGAAGCGTGTTTAGGAACTTCATGAAATTGTTAGAGATTCTGTTCTAATCTCAAAACAAATATAATTGAATTTTCTTAATAGAATTTAAGCCAGTGACTCAAACACCAACTTTTAAAATCACAATTTTATATATTCTCACAATATAATCAAAGATATTTGATACTCCAATGCTGAAGGACGGTGGTCGGAAAGGGCTCAAGTCTCAGTTGTCCATAATTAAACCATTTTCGTAAGAGCAGAAAACTTTGTAGTCATGGTGAAACACTGACATCCATAACAAACAGTAGTCTGGAATCTGGGGTTGCTTCAGGCAGGCCTATTGGTGCTGTGTGGTGGCATTCCCGATGAAAATGCATGAGTTGTGTATGTGTGTGTGCATCTGCACGCGTGCACACGTGTGTGTGTGTGTGTGTGTGTGTGTGTGTCCAGACCAAGGCTGCATTGAAGCCACACAATTCAACACTGAGTACTGCCAGAAATGCCCAGGATTCTCAATGCCTTTGAATTTTGATTTAATTTTCAGTCGGTACATACAGACCCTTTCACTGTTGCCAAATAGCTCATAATCCCCAAATGCAGTTACATGACCACATATAGGGCTAGGATCATGGTTTGGAGAGGTGCAATCTAGAGGGTGGAATTCCTCTGGAGGATTAGAATGGCACAGAGAAGAGTTTGAATGGCAGCTCCCTCAGCCCAAGCACGTGCCAGCTGTGCAGTATGGAAGCCAGACCCACTGAGAACCTGAAACGCAGATGTGTCCCTGCCTTTGCGCTATACAGGACCACTGTCTCTCCTCCAACAGAACAATGATCCAGACATCAGTTGGACCCTCTGCAGGAGCAGAACAGCAAGCTGTCAAGGCTGCATCAGCACTCCCCTGCTGCAGGAGCAGGACAGCAAGCTGTCAAGGCTGCATCAGCATTCCCCTGCTGCAGGAGCAGGACAGCAAGCTGTCAAGGGTGCAGTCACACTCCCCAAAAGACACAAAGGACAGCTTGACTTGCATCTGAGGACCTTGCAAGATGTGGTGGAAGACTACAGAAAGGAGTGAGCCAAAGAATGGCCACATCCCAAACCTCACCTCAGAATGACTGGGGCCCGGGTTGAGAAATGGGCACTAATCCTTGGCAAATAAATCACAAATTGTTACCAAAAGGCAAAACAAACAAACAAAAAGCAGAAAGTTATGGGGGTTTTAATAGAGTTTTGGATTGTTTTTAAATGAACTATTCAGTAATGATGAACATTGTGTTTCACACTTTTGTAAAAAAAAGTGACAAGGACTATATATATATATTGTATATATGTTTGTGTATATATACATATATAATTTATGGAAAGTGTCATCCACTTGTTGGACCAGTCTGCTGTGCCCTTCTTTTTGTAAATATGAGGATGGAATGATGATGTCACTCAGAGGAGAACCAAGCTGAGCTGAGTCCTGATATCAGACCAGGGTGCGCAGTGAGCCAAGAGCTACTGAGGAATCCCAGACCCGTCCCCTGAACTGCAGAAGACTTTTGACTTCTGACGTCATTGGGAGTCAGATTTCATTTTAGAAATCTCTAAAAAGAAGCTCGGGTCCTCTCGCAGCAAATTGTCCTGCACTTGGGAGCAAGACCCTGCTCCTAAGCAGCCAAGAACCCACAGGCAGGAAGAAAAGTACAACAGATAAGAACGTGGACACACTTGCTTAACTCTCTCTCTCTCTCTCTCTCTCTCTCTCTCTCTCTCTCTCTCTCTCTCCAGCATATTTGTTCATTTACTGAAAATAGCTTCTTTTTTCTCACATAATATTTCTGATTACAGTTTCCTCTCCCTCAACTTCAAGTACTCTTTCCTCCACTCTCCTGTCTTCCCTTTCCGTCTGATTGGAAAACCAACAGGGTTCTATGATATGATAGTAAAATATAACAAGATCAAAGAGAAACTATCACATAAGACTTGTACAAGACACATAACAGAAGGAAAAGAGCCCAAGTGAAGCCCAAAATCAGAAACCCACTCGTTCACACACAGAAAACACAGAGAAACGCTAAAGTGGAAGCTATAATAAACACACAAAGGACCAGGGCCGACTTTAATCATCTCTCAACACTGACTCTCTGGATACAGTACAGACACATTCTAAGAGAGTTACCCAATCTGTTATCTCCTAAGTAAGAATGTTAAGAATCCAAAAGACCAAATTGCCTAAGCCTTGAGGAGGAATCATAGGTTAGTGTACACTAGACTCAGAAGTGAAAACATCCACAGGTAGAATCCACATGTTGTCTCTTTTGTGGACCACAGCATGAACCTCTGCCATCACAGAAAATAGACACAGGGATGACCTGTACGCCATCAGGAAAGGTAGTTCTGAGAACACACATGACACAGGAGATGAGATCTGAGATCAAACAGGTTAAGAAGCAACATATTGGGGCAATATGGACGGAAATACCACTTGTCCTAAGCATGTATCTACAACTGACTGGGAAATACTTGCGGGAGGGAGAAAATGCCCTGCGATGATCCCCACACTTAGGGAAGAGAGATCCAACAGAATCAGTGGACCCATCACCCAACAGAGCCAACCCCAACTGCTCAGAGCTGTTTGATCGTAAGGCTGAACTTCGTGACGGGAGAACCAGGGACTGCAGTTTCACACGGTAACAGACTGGAAAAGAAGAAGCCAGAACTGATGGAGAGTCCAGGGGAAATGAGAGCAGAGCAGGAGTAGAGAAATAAAGAACACGAAGTTGTGAGGGTGTTTGGAGGGGAGGAAGCCACGGGCCTGGCAATCTTCTGAGTGTCCATCTCTCTCTTAATATGGGCATGCTATGGTATAAGAAAGTGCAGAATCCACATGTGATCATCAGAAACAGTCCTTGGGGACTAGAGACAGCACAGTGGACAGCGAATGTGTCGCATAAGAGTGAGGACTTGAATTTGAACACGAGAATTCATGGGAAGCTGGGCACAACGGCACACATTTGTAATCTCAGTGCTACTGTGCCCAGCTTCCCACGAGTTCTGGGGAAGAACGAACTGGAAGGGCTGGAGGATGCCCTGCAGAAGGCCAAGCAGGACATGGCCAGGCTGCTGAAGGAGTACCAGGAGCTCATGAATGTCAAGCTGGCCCTTGATGTGGAGATCGCCACCTACAGGAAGCTGCTGGAAGGAGAGGAGTGCAGGTGAGTGCTCCCCCTCCTCCATGATGCCAGGCATGAGCACAGCATGGGCAAGCACTAGCTGTGGCCACAATGGCTCCCTTCCGGGACCACTCTACCAGAGATTCTCTGTGACCTGTCCCCACACCGAGGGTTCATGGGGACTGAGGTCATGGCTCCCCAGGTCTCGCCTTTCTCCCCGTGTCACTGTGTCTCATGCCCCCTTTCAAGAAATGCACGCAAAGGCACAGGGTAGGGGATCTTACCAGTCCAGCCGAGCTGTCAACAAAGACCAATAATCACACTGCAACTTCCCTCACTGGTAACCCAGCGCTGGTGAGACACCAGCACTCGATTCTTCTGGGCTTTTACACACATTACACACACTCGTGCATGCACACACTCGCACACACACACGAGCACACAAGCATGTATGCATGCACACACACAGAGAGACACACCCTTTTCTATGTGTCCTGACCTTGCAGGAAGAAAATGGCAGCACCAGCTGGTGGCCCATTCTGGTAACCATGGGTTGTTTTAAAATATTCTGTATTTTCTCTGCTTATAGGTAGGTTGTTCGAAGGGAAAACAGGCCAAAGGCAAATAGGTCACAATGTGAATGGTGGTGAGTTCTCAGGAGTGGAAGACAAGGCGCTTGCTACTCTGCTTCTTGTGCTCTGCCACTCCAAGAAAAGAGCCTTCTCCCTGTCCTGATCGAGTACCGCTTCTGTGGTCTGCCAAAATCACTGCTGTTTCTCCTTGGTTCCGTTGAGCTCTCAGATTGCACCGTCAGTAGCACCAGAACTGTACGTGTGGCGCCAGAGCTGTACGTGCATCGCCAGCCTCCGTGTTCACTTAGAGCACTTTCAGGCTGTTTGCCGCCGATAGGTTTAGCATCGCTTCTGTGTTGTGAGATACGGCTGTTTTCACATCCAAGGCAGTCCATGGGAAAAAGTACTGATTTCTGTGCCTTGGTCTTGTGCTCAGTTCCGTTAAATGAAAGTGAAAAACCAAGCTTAAAAAATAACACATAGGAGCAAGCAAGATAGGCGCTTTGTTTATGAGCTACCCAACCAGCACGGAGATCTGATCTGGGCACCAGGAGATCCATCTCTGGGGTGAGTGAGTTTCTGACCCGCGGCAGCAGCCCGGGACAAGGAACTACTTCCTGCAGGGCCTATACTCCTGCATACTGCCTCTCTCTTCCTATCTCACCCAGTGTGCATCCAGAACCCTCCCCACTACTGCGTACCT
>NC_022017.1:2773096-2773540 GCF_000317375.1 Microtus ochrogaster
CATATGATCATTTCATTAGATGCTGAAAAAGCATTTGACAAAATTCAACATCCCTTTATGATAAAAGTCTTGGAGAGATTAGGGGAAAAAGGGTCATACCTAAATATAATAAAAGCTATTTACAGCAAACTGACAGCTAACATCAAATTAAACGGAGAGGTACTCAAAGCCATCCCACTAAAATCAAGAACATGACAGGGCTGTCCACTCTCTCCATACCTCTTCAATATAGTGCTTGAAGTTTTAGCAATAGCAACAAGACAACATAAGGGGATCAAGGGGATTCAAATTGGAAAGGAAGAACTTAAGCTTTCGTTATTTGCAGATGATATGATAGTGTACATAAGCGACTCCAAAAACTCCACCAAAGAACTCCTACATCTGATAAACACCTTTAGTAATGTGGCAGGATACAAGATCAACTCCAAAAAGTCAGTCGCCCTC
>NC_022017.1:2774942-2779728 GCF_000317375.1 Microtus ochrogaster
TTTGTATAGCCAGAACCTGGAAACAACCTAGATGTCCTTCAATAGAAGAATGGATGAAGAAAGTGTGGAATATATACACATTAGAGTACTACTCCGCAGTAAAAAACAATGACTTCTCAAATTTTGCATGCAAATGGATGGAAATTGAAAATACTATTCTGAGTGAGGTATCCCAGACCCAAAAAGAGGAACATGGGATGTACTCACTCATAATTGGTTTCTAGCCACAAATAATGGTCATTGAGTCTATAATCTGGGATCCTAAAGAAGCTAAATAAGAAGGTGAACCCAAAGTAAAACATATAGTTGTTATCCTGGGTATGGAAGTAGACAAGAATGCCAGGCTAAAAATTGGGAACTTGAGGGTGGGGTGGGACGGGGGTAAGGGGAGATGGGGAGAGAAAAGTAAGAAGGGGAGAATGGGGGGAACTTGGGGAAACGGGATGATTGGGAGAAAGGAAGGTTGGATAGGGGAGCAGGGAAGCACAAATCTTAGTTAATGGAGCCATCTTAGGGTTGGCAGGAGACTTGAACCTAGAGGGGTTCCCAGGAGTCCAAGGCGATATCCCCAGTTAGCTCCTTGGGCAGCTGAGGATAGGGAACCTGAAATGACCCTATCCTATAGCCACACTGATGAATATCTTGCATATCACCATAGAACCTTCATCTGGTGATGGATGGATGGAGATAGAGACAGAGACCCACACTGGAGCATCGGACTGAGCTCCCAAGGTCCCAATGAAGAGCAGAAGGAGGGAGAACATGAGCGAAGGAAGTCAGGACCACGAGAGGTGCACCCACCACAGAGCTGATCTATTGGCAGCTCACCAAGGCCAGCTGGACTATGACTGAAAAAGCATGGGATAAAACCGGACTCTTTGAACATGGCGGACAATGAGGGCTGATGAGAAGCCAAGGACAATGGCACAGGGTCTTGATCCTACTTCATGTTCTGGCCTTGTGGGAGCCTAGGCAGTATGGATTTCACCTTCCTAGACCTGGATGGAGGGGGGAGGACCTTGGACTTTCCACAGAGCAGGGAACCCTGACTGCTCTTAGGACTGGAGAGGGAGGGGGAGAGGAGTGGGGGGAGGAGGAGAAGAGTGGGAGGAGGGAAGGGAAATGGGAGGCTGGGAGGAGGTGGGAATTTCTTTTTTTTTCTTTCAATAAAAAAAAAGAATAAAAAAATAACACTTAGGAAGCGCAGGATGTTGGGGTTGGCTGCTGCTGAATCTATGCTGGAATTCGCCCCACGGGGAGGCTTGATCTCACCACACTGTTACCTCCCGCTCTGACCATGGGCAGGCCCTGTGCAGCGCCTTTCCCCTCCAGCCTTCTATACCTTGCTTGCCCTCTGGTGGAGATGCAGCTATCCCAGAATACTAAGAGAGGAATTAGGGATCAGGTTCCTCACCTGAGACGCCATGCTGGGTGATGATGTCAGCTGGTGGCAGATACACCTACACGGAGGGCAAAGGCTAAGCAATGCTTACTCTGCAGCTTGGTAATTCCAGCCTGTGCTGGGGGAAGATGAATGGAGCTTTTCTCGGGTTAGCTCTACTACCACTCTCTCCCTCCTCAGCTCTGGGCTCTAGCCAAGCTTTATTTTTCCGTCCATCATTTTCCAAGAGTCCTTTTGTGCCTCTGAAACCATGTTCCCCTGCTCTGAGGTTCCTTTATTCTTTGGAGATGAGGGGTAAAACATGTCTGTCATCCGCTCCTGCTGACGCATTATTTTGCTTCTAAAAATCTTTAAAACCTCATTATTCGCTTTTCTGTACCTTTGGATGTTTAGTGGTCCAGAGGTCACTTATAGACATAGTTATGGCTGTCTGTGGCCCAGCAAAATTCTGGACATTGAAGAACAACCTAGACTAAGATCGGCACATTGAATGTTGACTTTAGCTGACATTTGTACCTATCTTTGAAAAATTCTAACCTATGAAATCCAGAATGATGAACATGCACACACAGGCACGCAGCTCTCGCTCTCTCTCTCTCTCTCTCTCTCTCTCTGTCTCTCTCTCTCTCTCACACACACACACACACACACACACACACACACACACACACGCCATCGCCACTGCTGCCACCACACTGCAGAGACCAAGAGCAAGCAAGGGGGCGGGAAAAAGTGTGTAAGTGTGTGCAGTTGGCTGACTCAACTTCAGAGTGGTAAAATGAGTACTTGCGTCTTCAAGGGGACATACAGAAAATACCACACTTTCGCAATGTCATCAGGACAGAAAACATAGCTGTTTATCTTGTAGAGATGAGAAGTGGAACAAACAAAAACTAAAACGAACAACGAAGGCCCACTCCCATCCACTGCAGAGTCGCATTTCCTTAGTCACTGCAGAAATCTCTGCAACCTCTCGAAGAGTCTCTCCTCAGAGCTAGAACACAGAAGCCCATTGAAAGTTCAGTGAATCCTTCCTTAAAGGAGCCCCTGATTGGTTGCCATAGCAACAGCAAAGCAACACATCAGGGCCCTGTCACAACTACCTTCCCCCTTCTTCACACCTGCTATTTCCCAACCCATTCGTCATTTTTCATGAGTCTCTGAGCTCACTCGAGGTTGCCCAACTCTTGCTTAATAAGGTGGTGCTGGGGTGAGTGAGCGGCACTCTCGGCTGTCTCCTTTAAGGGACATCCGTCTCTTGTTAGTCTGGTGGGAGCACAGCCAGAGTAGGCACGGGCAGGAATGCCATAGAGAGCAGGGAGCCTTGCCCTCAGGCCACCCACCATTTCTCCTTTTTCCATGAAGGAAAGAGCCCAGTGTCCAAGAGGCTCAGATGTCGACTGCTCTGCTCAGGGATGTTTCCTCCCCGAGTCCAGCGCATGTCTGCTTCACACCCCGGAGCTACATGTCAGTCACTTACCCCGATTGCACATCAAGAAAGCTGACTAACTGAAAGGGCCTTCAATCAAGCTCCTCTTCAAAGACACTAATTCTGCTGTCGTGCTGAGTCACAGCCTAACCTATCCCTCTGCATCGGGGCTTTTGAGTTGGCACCCTCTAAAGGCAGAACAGAGAGGGGTTCCCCTTCTCCAGGTGCCTTCAGTGGATCATTCCCAGCTTAGCGGCTCTCGGTGTTTCAACACCATTGCTATCATTGTCTTCATGATCAGTGCTGCTGATTTGGTGGCAGCAGCTCACCTGGGTATCGTGCCATCTGGAGGGAGAGCAATTCCTAGCACAATTCGGAGAGTTTCATGAGACAAACCTTTCTGGAGAACAAAGCACAGCCCCATACCCAGAGGTGCTCAGGTGGGCAATACCCACAAAGGTATGGCGCAGAAGGGAGGGTGGGCAAACATTCAACAAATGAACACAGTCCCACCCTCAGCCTCTTGGGTGGGTTATCTCTGTGGTTCTGTCTTATTTAATCCCAGCTAGCTGGACTACACCTGCCAAAACCTTTCTCCTATTCTCAGACACTGCTTCCTGCCTTTCTCCTGTGTGTGCCCAAAATGTGACATACGGAGCCACCAGGAAGAGCAAGTCTCATTTGGAGTCCTCAAGGCCTGTTCATAAACAGACCAGTCTACTCACTGTCTAAATATTACATTTTGTATTTATGCTATATAACATTGCATAACAATAAAACTATTGTTTTCTGTATGTCCCTTTCGTCTTCCTCATTGCCCAGAAAGCCACAAGAGAACAGGAATTACAGAAAACAAGCACCTTCGATCCGGGCACATAGGCTAACAACACAGAAGAGGGCACTGTGCTGAGGAACAGAAGACAACCGTCCTGGGACTCTCTTCAGTCAGAAATCATGGAGCTTCCTAGGAGAGGGTGCTCTCCGAGGAATCTCTCAGCTCCCCTGCACATCCTGGCCTGCCCCTAAATGACAGTCTGCCACTATGGTCCCTGAGGTGACTGTGCCTCCCTGTTGCTTCCCGGTACCCAAAGGCCTCCATTATTTCTTATAAGAATAAATAAATAAGAATGCAGTTTATTGGAAGGGTCAAGATCTGGAGTGTCTCCATGGTAACTGGGATCAGAGAGGACTAGAAAGCAAGGGGAAATCAGTTTCCAGGACCTCCAAGTTCCTGAATACTAAGACGGAAGCTGCAAGGTCATGGGGATGAGGTGACTGCTTCAGAGCTCCCTCCCCAGCTGTGACACACACACCAGGCTCAGCAGCAGCCTCCACACCAGCTGCAAGCCAATGAAGTTGTGTCAACAGCGTCCCTTAGTACATCAGTATCGCCCAGCCCACCCAGACTGTGCCCACAGGCTGTGTCTCCATGCCAGTGCACAACACATCAGGTTTCTAGGGAATGCACTCTTTGCTTATTCAGAGGACTTCCGGGTTTCCACCTCCAGGGAAGAGCCAGAGCAGCATTTCTTTCACCTTCCTCCCTTACCACGTCCTTCCCACAGCCTCTCAACGGGAACCAGAAGACTAAGAGGACGAAACAGCCCCATCCTGGGAACAACAAACATCCACTGAAGTGGTTGGAGGTGAATGGCCAAGATACATTTTAAATCCTGGCTTGTCAAAAATCCCCTGGTGAAATGCTGGCATCTCATCCGCACCCTACCCCCAGGAAGGGATCTAACTGTGTGTCACAGACAACAGACTTTGTCCCTCTGTGATCTACAGGGTAAGGAAACTTAGGCATATGTGGGATAGCAGACAGAAAAAAGTAACTGCTGAGAGGCTAGGTTGTCACTGGATGGTTTGTTACAGGTTTGTCTCCTCTGGGGCCCCCAGATTCCTCATCTGCACAGCTTCTCCCCCAGATTCCTCATCTGCACAGCTTCTCCCCC
>NC_022017.1:2779928-2780932 GCF_000317375.1 Microtus ochrogaster
CCCCCAGATTCCTCATCTGCACAGCTTCTCCCCCCAGATTCCTCATCTGCACAGCTTCTCCAGGCTCAAATCTTCCGCTCCTCTGTTCATTCCTCTCCGCAGCTGTGCCCTGTCACCAGCAAATCCCCGTGTAGACCGTTGTTCAGTAAGAATTAAGATGTGTGTGTCTATAGAACTTCACACAGGTAACTTCTCTGGGTGTGTCTGACACACTTGTTCATGGAGGAAGGAACATCTTGCTTCTTAGATGGAAAGAGTGTACCATTTTGCTGTTAAAACTTCCTGGGAGAATTGTGAGGACTCTGCACTGCCCATCACATAAGTCTGTGGGAAAGAGCGGACAGTCAGTGGAGGAGCTACACACAGGCATGTCTCATGTATTGGGCATCATCAGAACATTGAAGACAGCAGAACTCGTGAGAGAACAATGATCATGGCTGCCATTTAGGGGCAGGCTGGTGCTGCCTAGTAGTACACCAACTATGGAGGAAGTGTGGCCACCCTCATGCATAGTCAAGCAAGAAAAATGTTCAAGTCTGGATTACTGTCTCAGTGAAATCACATTCTCCCAATTCAGCCCCGCAGAGCATGCCAGCTGGGAGGCTCAGTGGGACTGCCTCTGCTCCCCTCCTCTTCGAGAGAGAGCTCCAGGGATGGAGGGGTTCTGTCTGCTTTACTTCAAACTCTGTCTACCACGACTATAACAGTGAGCAGTTAGCACAGGATAGGTGCTGCTGAGCGGTTAGCCCAGGATAGGTGCTGCTGAGCAGTTAGCCCAAGATAGGTGCTGCTGAGCAGTTAGCCCAAGATGGGTGCTGCTGAACGGTTAGCCTAAGATAGGTGTTGCTGAGCGGTTAGGCCAGGACAGGTGCTGCTGAGCGGTTAGCCCAGGACAGGTGCTGCTGAGAAGTTAGCCCAGGATAGGTGCTGCTGAGCGGTTAGCCCAAGATAGGTGCTGCTGAGCAGTTAGCCCAAGATGGGTGCTGCTGAACGGTTAGCCTAAG
>NC_022017.1:2781037-2836723 GCF_000317375.1 Microtus ochrogaster
GTGCTGCTGAGCAGTTAGCCCAGGACAGGTGTTGCTGAGCGGTTAGCCCAGGATAGGTGCTGCTGAGCGGTTAGCCCAGGATAGGTGCTGCTGAGTGGTTAGCCTAAGATAGGTGCTGCTGAGCGGTTAGCCTAAGATAGGTGTTGCTGAGCGGTTAGGCCAGGACAGGTGCTGCTGAGCGGTTAGCCCAGGATAGGTGCTGCTGAGTGGTTAGCCCAGGATAGGTGCTGCTGAGCGGTTAGCCCAGGACAGGTGTTGCTGAGCGGTTAGCCCAGGACAGGTGTTGCTGAGCTGAAGAGACTCAAGGCAATGGGGTAGATGACTATGGCCTGGGTCCTCTGATGCCCCAGGAATGGCCTGCTCTGGGGAGGAAGTCTTCGCTGTTCAATGGTATTCTACCCACATTCCTCCTTGGTCGTGGCCTGATTGAAAGCCAAAACTTTCAGGTACAACCCCCAGCTTCTCACCGCTGACAGGCCTGTCTCCTTACCATGCTATCATCCTCCCAAGTTCATTCCTAGTTGCCAGTCCATTGCCTGTCGATGGGAACCACACTCTGCCAAGGACCTCAAGTTCCACCGAGCAATCAGCCTAAGCTCAAGGGGCAGGCATGAGAGAAATCGCAGGATCCAGCTGTCTCAGCTCTGGATCCCAGAACACAGAGTGTCCTTAGGCCACTCCTCCAGACCACAAGAAAGGTCCCAGAGAAGCCCAGGTGGTCAGGGAGCAGAAAGGAGCCTCTAGGTCTCCTGTCAGGTGAACTCTTGATGCCATTCTCTCTGGGGATCTGAGGAGATACATCTGGGGAGGAAGCACCCACCCTCCAGAGACACACGGCCACCTAGACCACTAAAGCTCAACATAAGGAAGAGCACGCACTCCATGGGACAGCGGGAGAGTCAGAGCTGGGCCTGGCTTACCAGAAGGCTTCTTAGACAGTCGAGGGCCTGGAGACAGTGCGTCCGTAGAGTGTCTGTCATATAAGCATGAAGACCTGGACTTCATCCCCAGAGACCACATAAAAGAGACCAATAAGGAGGCTCACCCTCATAATTCCATCGCAGGATGTCAGGAAAGGTGGCCCTGGAGTTTGCTAGCAGCAAGCCTCATGTAATTGCCTAATCACCTAATTGGTGAACTCCAGGCCCTACTGAGAGACCTTGTCTGGAAAAATAAGGTGGCTGACTCCTGAGGAACAGCATCCAAGGTTGGCCTGTGGGCTCCACATGCACATACGCACACAGGCATGCACTTGCATACACATATATGCACATGCACATATGCAACATACATGCACATATGCACACACATAGGCACTCATGCACACACTTGTGAGTGTATATGTTACCCACACATACACACACCAATAAATAAATAAATCAACTAATTAATTACCAAAAGAAACCTCCTCAGTAGAAAGCAAAGAACGAAAGTTTTAAGAGTAGGTAGGTGCTTCGGGGAAAACGTTAAAGCAAACTGCTGTTGCCCTTTTCTTCTATTACAATGGCCAATTTTTGGTATTCCATTGTTACTAAGATCTATTTTCAGAATAAAATGTGATCTCCATTCAAAGAAAAGAGTAGGTAGGAGAGGAGTGTGGATATTGTGTGTAGGAATGAAGTTTTCAAAGAGTCATAAAAATACTATTTTAAAGAAGAGTCAGTATGTTCTGAGATTTGAAAGAGACTAATGGCCTGTTGTTGGCAAGGCCGGCTCTCCTAGGCACTTGCCATCTATTTAAGTGAAGAGGTGGTTATGGGTGGGAAATAAGAAGGCAACAGTGAGAGAAAATGAGGTGCCATGAGAAAGGAAGGAGTGGCCAGGAAGGTGCCAACGTCCAGTTGCCATAGGCAGCTCAAGGAAAAGCACCAGGGCATCTGCCCGCATTCCCTCCCATGGACCAGCGCCATGCTGTGCTCCTGAGCCCTGCCCCAGTCAGCCTTTGTTCCGCAGAAGGCTCTGACTTCACTCTAAGTGCTCAGGAAACAAACAGGTCCCTTCTTCTGGGAGACAGATTATCGCAAAGAGGAGCAAAGAACACAAAGATATTTATTGCTTCTATGGGCAAAGGCAAGCATGCACCAACCTAACTAGGACCTAGGTACACTGGCAACCAAGTAAAGAACTGAGCTCTGCTCAACCCGTGTCAACAAAAGCTGTGATTCACAGGCTCCCGTGGAAACAAGGAGTCTCAGCCCCAACAAGAGAGGCCCAGCCCTTCCTCAAAGCCCCAGGTAAAAGATGGCTCCCAGGATGGAGACCGGCCCTCTGAGTGCCAAGCTGCCATTCCAGGCAGGTGAGAACATCAGCCAGGTATTGTGGGCCTCCCAAAGGTGCCTGTAGCATGGCACCTGGCTTCATTTCCCACCTACCAGGTGGTATCAGCCTGTCTCTAGACACAGGGAGAGGGAGAGGGGCGGGTGGGGGCAAGGAGGAAGAGGTCAAGGCACACTGGAAACCCTCAGTCCATACTCTAAAGCAGAATGTAAGACACAGTGAAGAAGAGAATGAGGAGCCAAGAGCACGGCTCTGTGACAGAGTTCTGTCTGAGCAAGCCTGATAACCTGACCCGAGGTCCACCCGGATCTGACCCGAGGTCCACCCGGATCTGACCTGAGGTCCACCCGGATCTGTAGCAGGAGAGAATCAACTCTTAAAGTAGTCTTCTGACCTCCACACGAATGCTGTGTCATGTGTGGGTGCCAACAGTCTCTCTCCTTCTCTCCCTCCCTCTCTCTCTCTCCCTCTTTCCCTCCCTCCATGTCTCTCTCTCTCTCTCTCTCTCTCTCTCTCTCTCTCTCTCTCTCTCTCACACACACACACACACACACACACACACAAACTAATAATAGTAACAATAATGATAATAATGTTCAATTTGTAAGACAAGATGAACGAGAGTGGGGTTTCTCCAGTGTGTGTAGCTTTGGGAATACAGGTCTTCAGAAAGACATTCCCTGGGAGACTTCTGGAAGAAGACAGCCTCCAATATAGCTTGATTGTGTATCGTCTTGTTCAGTTACCCAGCATGCTTCAGTTTTTTCTCCCCAGCAGGACTGTGAACTTATTGCTAAGGATTAAGAAAGTGTGCTGTGTTACTTCTGGATCCTCACAGGAGCCGTTCTAGGGCAGGCATGTGGCCAGCGTTCATGATTGCTGGTACCCTCTGCAGGAGACACAGTGGACATGCAGTCTGCACTCACACTAGAGGCACTGTGAACAGGTTTTCATACGTGAAGACTCTCCATATACTCCATTTTGCAGACATGCCCTGAAGTTCAGAAAGTTTTATGATGAGCCCAAGGTGCCATGGCTGGGCACTGGAGGGGCTAGGATTCAAACCCAAGTCTCCCTGCTCCCACTCCGTCCACAGAAGACAGAATTGTAAATGACCTTGAAAGTCAAATATTGGCATAAACAGGACATACACACAAGTGCATACCAACATACATGATCCAGGAATTACATATGATGTCCAGCAAGCAGATGGTTTTGAGCAAAATTAAAGGGTAGTCAATGCTGTGTGGAAGGCTATGGAAGATGAATGCCGACCTGAAGGAGCAGCCTGATGGGCTTGGGGAAGGCAGCCCGCAGCTGCTGAGGAAATGCTCCGGCAGAGAACATACCTAGAATAGGAAACACTGTTGCAGTGGCTGTGTTGACACAAGATGTTTGGACTGAAGGGAGTTGGTCCCAGGCCTAAGAAAGCGGTTCAGAAATGAGGCAGTGTTTTTGCGTCCATTAGGAGATGCATGATTAGGACATGACTGAAGCAATTAAGTCGCTTCTCACCGGTCTGCTGATCAAGTTACAACTAGAAAGAAGTTTCCACGTGGGGGAGGAGAGGCAGCAAACCAACTGGTGCTTTTTTTTTAATGCCATTTCCTGCAGGGGTACTCAGGGTGAGCTCAGGGTTGGCAGATGCCTAGGGAATGCCATCAGCATGGCCCCCTTCATTAATCAAGCCCTGCCCTTTGTGGGGGCCTATAAAAACCCAAGGGCTTGCACTTCCTTAGCTGCCTGGCTTCTCCATCCCCTTTAAGAATCTACCTGCCACCTGCCTGCTTCACCCGCCATGTCTCGGCTGTCCACCATCACCTTCCACTCCAGTGGCAGCCGCAGGGGCTTCAGCACAGCCTCTGCCACCACCCCAACTGCTGGCCGCTCCCGCTTCAGCTCTGTCTCTGTGGCCCGCTCCTCAGGAAACAGTGGGGGACTTGGCAGGATCAGTGGTGCTGGTGCTGGCTTTGGAAGCCGCAGCCTCTACAACCTTGGGGGCACCAAGCGGGTCTCCATTGGTGGGTGTGCTGGTAGTGGCTTCCGGAGTGGCTTTGGTGGCAGGGCTAGCAGTGGGTTTGGGGTCAGCAGTGGCTTTGGTTATGGTGGTGGCATTGGAGGGGGCTTCGGTGGCCCTGGCTTCTCTGTCTGTCCCTCTGGAGGCATTCAAGAAGTCACCGTCAACCAGAGCCTCCTGACTCCCCTCAACCTGCAAATCGACCCCACTATCCAGCGGGTGCGGAAAGAGGAGCGGGAACAGATCAAGACCCTCAACAACAAGTTTGCCTCCTTCATCGACAAGGTAGGGCCTGTGGCCACCCCTCACATTCCCAGTGCAGGAGTGGCTAGAGGGGAAGCGCAGCTTTGGAGACAGCAGCAGTGCAGGTTCCCAGGAGAACATTCACCAACCAGTACCAGCAGTGGGCTATGGACAGAGACATTTTCATGCCAGGCCAGCTGGCCCACAGGACCTTGTAGAGATGCCCCACCCCACCTGGTCCTCTCTGGGGGTTCTCTTCCAGAAAGAGGGTTTTCACTGTGCCAGCTACCCTGACCCAGAGAAGCGGCATTGAGAAACTCAACCCAGACTCCATGACTCCCACCATAGAGGTTATGTTCTCCCCCGTGGCAGTCCATTGAAATCTTAGAGTCCTTAGGATGCCCCCATGGACTTTCTCATTTGGGAGTGGAATTGTCAATTGTGTAACTGCTGGCTGAGCATGGGGTAAAAGGGGCTTGCCTCCACTGTTAGCAAGCGCGCGCAGGTTCTGCCTCCCTAGCTTCTCACGTGAGGCTCATTCTCTCTGCTCCTCTGTAGGTGCGCTTCCTGGAACAGCAGAACAAGGTCCTGGAGACCAAGTGGAACCTCCTGCAGGAGCAGGGCTCCAGGACTGTCAGGCAGAACCTGGAGCCCTTCTTCGATGCCTACCTCAATGACCTCCGCCGGCAGCTGGATGGTGTCACTGCTGAAAGAGGCAGGCTGGATGCTGAGCTTAGGAGCATGCAGGAGGTCGTAGAAGACTTCAAAGTCAGGTGAATGGGAGAAGGGCTCCCAACTCCACACAACCATTCCCAGGGCTGCCTCTCCAAGGTCCAGAAAAGTGCAAAGGAGTGAATGCCACATGAGCTAGGAGGCTTGGGTGTGCAACCCAGAGTACAGACGGTAAAGATGGTACACGCAGGGTAGTAAGGGACCTCTGTCTCTGCCTCGCTGCTAACAAACACGAAGGGCCCGGTCTTATCTACATGCCCGAAATGAGCACCAGCATCATCTGACAAAACAAACACGGCCGCTCATTCTGGGCAACAATGTTGCTGCACCTGCAGCCTGCTGCTTATCTCCATTGGATGTGAGCCTGGGGGCTGAGATGGCTCGAATTTCCAAAACAGCAGGAGTGCAAGTGAAGGAAGGTAGCAAGGCAGAAGGAGGGGTTCTGATCTTCCTCGTGGAGGTGAACACAGTTTATTGTCTGGGCTACAGTGCAAAAGCATGGTCCTAGCAAGTCCATTAGCTAGCTTGATCACAACATCAGGTGAAAATATTTCAGAATGTCCCTGAAAGAATGTCCTGAACAAATAGAGTTTTCTTTGCAGGTCCGGTGGGTACTACTGAGGCAGCAAATATTTTTGGTGATTAGGACTATGTGTCCACAAAGAAACGGAATTGCCTAAGCTCATGATTCTATTCTCATAAGTCTATGCTCACCTTCTAATCTTATAAAGGTTTCTTTTAACTGGTCTACCTTTTATAGAGGAAGAAGTAGGGGTTAATGAATCATCCACAGTCATGTGCAGGGCACTGAAGAGCTGGAGAGGAAGGAAGGTCTTTAAGTCTTGTCAAGGCAGCAGCAGAAGTTAAACCTTGCTCAATCTCACACCCTCTTGCCCTCACCTCGTCCTTGCAGGTATGAAGATGAAATTAACAAGCGCGCCGCTGCTGAGAATGAGTTTGTGGGCCTGAAGAAGGTGAGTAGGGACGTCTCTTAAATGAGGCTGAGGTCTGAGCCTGTCCTTCCGACACTCAGGAGACAGAAACAGGAGGACTGTGTCTGAAGCCAGCCTAGGCTACATGGCGATACCATGCCTCATAGAAAGAAGGACTGGCATCCAGAGCAGGGTCAAGGCTTACCCAGCATTCCCTTTGGTCAAGATCCAGCACTGAGCGGTGGAGAGAAGGAACTTCTAAGAGGAGGAGGGTAGAGAATACAAAAAGAGATTGAGATTTAGCATTAAATCTTGTGATATGAGAGAGTCTAGTCCTGGGTTCACCCAAGAAACATCACATCAGTGAGATTATGTGATGAGCACAAACCTCCCAGAATACACCCCTGTATTGAAGGCCCCCACTACTTCTGCTCAGGTCTCTGTTAGCCCCAGGAAGCTTAAGTGCCAGTCTCAGTGAACTTCTATCCCAACCCCTGAAATCCAGGCTCGATTCTGCTCAGCTTCTTTTGACTTGCTGTTTGGATCTGGGGTCATTTCAGGATGTGGATGGAGCCTACATGAACAAGGTGGAGCTGGAGGCTAAGGTTGACTCTCTGACCGACCAGATCAACTTCTACCGGATGATCTATGAGGCAGTAAGTGTCTGCAAGTGCTTCTGTTGCTCCTGGTACCAGAGCGTAGAGAGGAAATGAAGCTGCAGCTGTCATTCCCTTCTTGAGTCCACTCAGCATGGTGCCAGAGAGGAATGCTGGGAACTCTGGCACCTGAAACAGCTTCAACTCGAAGGTCTCTCTCCCTACAAACAGCAGGACAGCCCTAGCTAGGAGGGATGCTGGTTCGCAGGTTCCAGGCTCTGCACTTGCTCCCTCTCCTCTGCTGTAGCTCAACTCACTGTCCAGAAGGCTTCTAGGGCTCTGAAGATGCCCCATTTGGATCTCTGCCATGTGGAAGGCAGATACCTGGGTCTATGGAGAGACGGGAAGGAAGTGATCAAATCACCCTGCAGAGGTGTGATGGCAGGATTACCTGATGCTGCAGAATGTCTCTGTGAAGCTGGGGGTCCACTGAATGCATAAGTGGAAAGCATTATTGTTCATCTTGAGAGGCAATGCAGAGAGAATGGTTCCACCACACTGATCAGTTGTCTAGAAACTTCCAGGGCCAGGACTGGATGCCAAAGAAGGGATTTCTAGCCTAAGTAGTTAATCACCTCAAGATCCCTTCCTCTTGCCCATGGTGACACTGAGTTGGTGCCCTGCAGGAGCTGTCCCAGATGCAGAACCAGGTGAGCGATACCTCTGTGGTTCTCTCCATGGACAATAACCGCAGCCTGGACCTGGACAGCATCATCGCTGAAGTGAAGGCCCAGTACGAGGACATTGCCAACCGCAGCCGGGCAGAGGCTGAGTCCTGGTACCAGACCAAGGTGAGGTGATAATGCTCGGGTGAGTGTTCTGAGGCTGTACCTCATCGCCTCTCTCACTTCTTCACTGCGCAAGTGCAGCCCTGGTACTAGGAAAACCTAGCTTAAAATCCTTACAGACCTCTAACTGCATCCTAAGTGTGTGTGCCCAGTTGGTGTTGGGTGCTCAGAAGGACGTGCATGGTCCCCACATTTCTCTCAATAGAGTGGCCTGGATGAGATTCCAAAATGACCAAGAATTATGTATAACAGTCCTAATGGGCCCATGAATTCTTCATATAAGCTCCGAGGTCCTCCACTCTGCCAATGGGGCTTTAGATGTAAATATAGAAGGTGCAATCAGAGAGCCCAAAATCGAGAAGGCCAGAAAGTGGGTGGGCACCACAGAAGGGAAAGAGCATCACCAGAGCACTTCCAGCAAGGTCTGGCTCTTTAGAAGCCAAGCAGGAAGGATAAGCGACGGTGAAAGAACAAGAGGGATTTTAAGGCTGAGTGAGAGGCTAGAAGGCAAGGACAGGAATATGAACAGGAGACTCGTATTTGCAAGAGGGAGGCTGGAATGACCTTAGAGAGCCCCAGCTGAAAGCCTGGGTAGACAGCTTTGTAAACAGTGTAGCAGACCCCGAGGCATCCCCTTGACAAACCCAGGTCCCTCACAGGGGCATCTGCTTGCCACTCTGTGACACCCCTCCCGCCCCGTCCTGCCCTGAGCACTGCACTAGGCCCTTCTGGTAGGTAGTGAAGCAGGCAAGTTGTCTGATGCCAGGGTCCACGGTGCAGCTCCTTGGCAGTGAGCAGAAGATAGGGAGCATTTAACCCCAGCTGGAAGTGAAATTAGAGACTTCTCCCTGTCGGCTGTTGTTCCTTCCAGACCTGAGTATCTGGCCACAGGGGAAGCTGGGCTGTTCAGCACTTTCCAGACAGAATGGATCTTGACTCAGACAGGCACTGGTCTGGAGAGAGCAGGAGGAGGCAGGGTAAAGCGATCTCTCCTAAACTAGCACGTCCCAGACACATCTAACACGAGCACCAAGACCAGGGTTTCTGCTGGGTCGGCACTGGGCCTTCTGTAGCCTCTGCACCGTGTAGTTTCCTGCCTTTCCTTTCTGGTCCCCACACTGCTATCTGCAAGGTTACCTAAGTTCATGGGCATAGCCGATCCTGATACAAGCCAGACCAAGAACCCCCATCCCACAGCGACAGCCAGCAAACTTGCCATCATTCACCCTGCCACAGGGTAATCTCCTAAGTCCCTTTTCCAGTCTAGAATGTTCTCTCTCTAAGCTGTCTGCATAGGCCCCTCTTCTCATCCTGCAGATGACAGTGTCTCCCCTTCAGAAGCTTCCCTTCCGCCCTCCCACCCCACTACACACACCTTCAAACCTAAGTCGGACTCCTTTGGGGCACTCTGAAGGACCCTGCTCATTTACTACTGGCTACTTATCTTTTGGATACAAATTGAGCAATAGTATAAGTGCCTGGTAACAGGGGTCAGCTTGTGTTTGTATACCACTCCCAGAGTCTGCTGCCTCCCCAGAGAGCAGAGGGGCTCAAGAAAAACCATCTGGAGATGAATGAGGGAAAGGGCGAGTGGCTTTCCCTCACATCACAGGAGTTTGACTAGACTGCCCATGTCTGCTCTTACCAGTATGAAGAACTGCAGTTGACAGCTGGCCGGCATGGCGACGACCTGCGAAACACCAAGCAAGAGATCGCAGAGATGAACCGGATGATCCAGAGGCTGAGATCTGAGATCGATGGCGTCAAGAAGCAGGTACAATTCAGTCAGTGCAAGAGTTCCCATTTCTTCTGTGTTATCCCACCACCTCCAAAGACTCCTCTTATGGATCATGGCACCTCCGGGCTCTGTCCACGGACTCACGACACCTCCTTTCTTTTCAGTGCACTAGTCTGCAAACTGCTATCTCTGACGCTGAGCAGCGTGGAGAGCTAGCCCTCAAGGATGCTCGGGTCAAGCTGGTGGACCTTGAAGATGCCCTGCAGAAGGCCAAGCAGGACATGGCCCGGCTGCTGCGCGAGTACCAGGAGCTCATGAACGTCAAGCTGGCCCTGGACGTGGAGATCGCCACCTACAGGAAGCTGCTGGAGGGCGAGGAGTGCAGGTCTGTTCTCAGAGCAAACAGAGCTTACCCGGAAGCCTAAGCTATGGCAGTGAGAGTGCATTATCTTTGCAGGCTGCTAAGCCACCCCAGGTGCCCTGCACCCACAGAAATGCAAGGCCTGAGCAGGTCTAAGCAATCACTTTCTGTTAAAGGAAAAGACATATAATTTAAAAAATAGTCATTTAAAGATTTATTTATTTATTTATTTATTTTATTTATTTATTTTATTGTGTGGGTATTTTGCCTGCTTGTGTACTGAGAGCACGCCTGGTACCAGATCTCCCTGGAGCTGGAGTTACAGATGATTGTGAGCTACCATGTGGGTCATGGTAACCTGGGCCCTCTGTAAGAACAAGAGCTCTTAACCACAGGTCGTCTCGCTACACCCCTAAAAAAGTTTTACTTTAATTAAAAAATAAAAACCTTGCTCTCCTTCAATTTAGTGGTCAAAGGGATGGGCTTTGGAGGCAGATGTACCCTGTTTCAAACCTTGTGACCATGAGCAAGTAGCCTCTCTGATCTTCAATTTCTCACTGTAAAACGGATGTAATAACACCTACCTAATGGGGCTGTTCGGAGACACAAATGGCACCATGAGCATGACAGACTCTCAGTAAGTGCTATTGTTGGCTCTGAGTGAGCATTTAGGAACGAATGCCAGTTGCTGAGACAGTAATAGCCCGATTGTGACGACTGTGGGTGCCTCTCTGCACCTGTAATAGCATGACAAGACTCCCTCACTGAGAGGAAAATCTGGTTATAGGGGCCATCCTGCCTTTTTGATGGACTTTAATCTGATTGGTTTCCACTTTCTTGGGGTGGTGGGGAAGGAGGGGATGGGTGGGCATAGTTTAACACCAAGCTGCGCCTCCGAGGTTCTGGGCTTTACACCACCACACCTGGGGCTCCTTTACTATTTTTAGTACTTTGTGTGTTTTTAGAGTTTTAACTGGCATGACTTCTGCAATAATAATAATAAAGGGGTTTTCTGTGCACTTAAAACAATCACAAAATTTGTATTGAAAATACCTGTCAGGTGACAGTCTATACAGTACATATGTAACCTTTAACCTTTTCCTCCTCTCCTCCCGACCAGGCTGAGCGGAGAGGGAGTTTCCCCAGTGAACATCTGTGAGTACACACCTGTGGCTTGGTGCTCATGTGGTCAGGGGACGGGGCTGATATGAGGCAGCTGTGAGAGCCTTCAGGCAGAGTTCACTTTGAGACAGTTGGGGGGGGCTCAAGTTGAGGACAAAACCATCGTGGGTTAGGGGAGCTTGTGCTATCTACTTATTTACTGGAGTATTGGAGTTGGACCTGGGGCCTTGGTGTATTCTGACCATGTTCACATATCCCTACCCTGTCTTCGGGTCCTGGATACTAACCCCACCTCACACCTGCCAACTCCCCACCCGGCACATCTGTGTGTTTTGCTTGAGTCTCCCACTGAGTTTAACCTGAGTCATCTGTGTGAGCCTGGGACAGCACTAGAGGAAATTTTTGCTTTCTGAGACAGATTTCATGGAACCCAAACTGGCCTCAAATTCCTGATCCTCCTGCCTCTAGCTCCCAAGGTAGATGAGAGTCTTTGGGCTCATGGTTCTTCCCTCTGGAGGGAGAGTGCGAACCACTGCCCAAGTGGGGTGGATCCTGAAATTGTCCTACAGGAAGCTCAAAAGCCCAGCTACATCTCCCACCTCCCAGAATTCCATGGGGCTACAAGTCTAGTTTCAAGAGCTCAGAGATGAGCACCTGACATGGACAGTTTTGCCTGGGTCCTTTGGAGAGAACCCTTTACTCTAGTGCCAAACCAGGACAGTGAGACAGTCCTGCCTCCTCTAAGAAGTCCAGAGAGCCGGCTGCTGGTCTGGGCTTTACAGGACAGCTACCATCTGTGTTTAGAGTGCCACACCAGGGGGACTCCTGGGGAGGGGCATGTATATTCCTATGAGCTTCCAGAAGGAAGAAGATGCCAGAGTCAAATCCAAAACAAAGACAGCAACAGCAGTGGTAGAACAGAGGGAAAAGGGGAGCACCTTTCTGGAAATGCCTAAAGAGAAGCTCTGTACAGTAGAGAGAGCCTGGAGAAAGAAGACAGCTCAGACCAGCAGAGGTGGAAGTCTAGGGCAGCATGTCACAGAGCAAGCAGGGGATGTCTGTGAGACCACCCATCTTGGCCACAGACACTCATAGCACTGGCTCTGACATCGGGTGCCTTCTCTCCTGCCTGCAATTCTGATTCTGTCCCCTCTTCTCCACAGCTGTGGTCACTTCTACAGTTTCCAGTGGCTACGGTGCTGGCAGCAATTTTGGAGGTGGAAGCCTGGGTCTTGGTGGGAACAGTGGCTACTCCTTCACCACCAGCGGTGGGCACAGCTTGGGCACAGGCACAGGTCTGGGAGGCTCTGGTTTCACCACCAGTAGCAGCCGGGGCCCGGTGGGCAGTGGCTCCAGCGTCAAGTTCATTTCCACCACATCATGCAGCAGGAAAAGTTACAAGCACTAAGGCGGCCAACCTGAGGTCTCCTTTACAGCCGCGAAGCCTCCTCACACTCCTAACTGGATGCCTGGACCCTTCTCCCATATCCTCTTCACAGAGGCCCCCTGTGCTGCCAGGCTTAACCCATTCCCTGGCCTATGGCAACCTCCCTACAGTCCCTAGGCTGCTCCTGGTACTTCTTTGTGCCAGACACACAAAGCGAAAGCCCACTCTCTTCCAAGGTTAACAGTCAGTAGGTCTGCAAGTGCCCCTTCAGCGTCACCTGTCCCTTTCCTCCAGCCGAGCGATGGGGATCTGTGTTGGCCACCTCAACACCAGGCTGTCTTGTCCTTCTCTCGCTGCTTGTAACTGCCAACCACAGCCAGTGCTCCTCTGTCTCCTCCTGGAATGCCTATTAAATGCATGTGTCACATGTTTGGCTCCTAGCCCTCTGTGTTCAGTGGTGATGAGCCCAGGGCAGTTCTCAGCCAGGGTTCCACACAAGCGGTACTCGGGACACAACAGCTTCCTAAAGAGCTGAGGGGGGGTATGGGGATGACAGCAGCCAACAGCCTTCCTCTCACTTTTCTCTGGGAGGCTTGTTTGGGAAGTCCCAACCCCTGGGCAGAAGCCTTGCCCAGCCTTCTCCTCCTCAGTATGTCATTGGGGCGAGGCCAGCCCCTCCCCACATCAGCCTGTGTTCTTTGGGACAGCACTGACGTAGGATGGGTGGTCAAGGCAGTGGCTGGCAAAGGAGCTGATTGTTCCCCGACAGCTTCAAACTCGCAGCCCTAAGCAGCGAAATGACAGGGCAGGAGAGGCGTTAGAAATCAGCCCCGAGGCCAGGCCAATGAGCCTGTAATCGCAGACAGTGGGAAGACGCCCAGGAAGCAGCTGCACATTCCTGAGGTTATAGTCTCCTGGTCCCCTCCTCTCAAGACTATGGGGGAATGATGGGACTAATCCTGAGTGGGGCTCAAGTTTGTTTAGACATGGTGGGCTTGACCCTTAGGATTCACTGCAGAGCTGATAGAAGCTGTCAACCAGAGCTGTGGAAACCATTTGTGCTAGGAAAGGAGTTCAGTGACACAGGAGTCAGGAGAGAGGAATACGAAATGAGGGGCCACCATCTAGAATGGTTAAGAGGGTAAAGGTTTCAGATCGAGAGAAAAGACTCTGAGACAATTGTTAAATTCTCTAAGACCAAGGAAGACAACAGCTGAGGGCAGGGATTGGGGTGATCTCTGACTGCTCTTTAGGAAGGACAAGACACCCCATTTTCCCTAGCTTTGAGAAGTTCAGAGATTCTGGACACGTAGCCCGGCCAGCATGGGTTCTAGTCTTGTTGCAGATTCCCTAGCTGTGTGGCTTGTGTGCCAAAGGCTGCAGGTAGGAACCAAGGGCGAGAACAGCCATGTTGAAAAGTGGAAGGTGGGTTTCAGCTCATGACACTGCCCAGGACTGTTGGCAGCGACTTACCTTCCACTTTCTCAAAGTTACAAAAATAGAATGTAATAACGTTTGTGGCAGGCCTGCCACAAAGCGGTGCAGACTCAACAATGGTGGGGTGAGCAGTTTGGGGTCCAGAGTCTGGGAGCTGGGCATGAAGGAGAAAGCTACAGGTGAAAGAAGTGGGGGGATGAGGGGTGTCTGGCAGGCAGGGAGTTCTGAGGCCAGGCTTGCCTCAGGCTGGACTCCCCAGGCCCGCTCCTGCCCAGCGAAGGGAGTTCCTCATGATGATTAGCAGGCAGGAAGATGGACTGTGGCCAGACATGCCATTGTGGTGAACACAACAGAGGGGTCTTTGATCTGCTCTGGCCAAGCCCAGCTCTTGAAAGGGATAAAACTCAAGGTGAGTCCAGGCGAGCCAGAATCTAAAGACTCTTCGCTCCTGCCTTTGCTGCCCTTTGACACCAACTTCCACCATGACCCAGCGTTCCTCTGTGACCATCAAATCTGGGGGCACACGGAACTTCACTGCCTCCTCAGCCAGCATGCTGCCTGGCTGTCGGCCCGGCTTCAGCTCTGTCTCCATGTCCCAGAGCGGGAAGAGTTTTGGAGGCAGCTTTGGGGGTGGTTTGGGGACAAGAAGTCTACACAGTTTTGGGGGTAACAAGAGAATCTCCATCAGTGGGGGCTACCGCTCCAGCCAGGCCAGCTTTGGAGGTGCTGCCTGTGGGTTAGGTGTCGGTGGCATAGGGTACAGAGTTGGGGGAGCCTATGGTGGGTATGGATTTGGAGGTGGGACGGCCCCTGGAGCTGGAGGCATCCATGAAGTGACTGTCAACCAGAGTCTCCTTACCCCCCTGCACCTGGAAATCGACCCATCTCTCCAACGGGTTCGAAAGGAGGAGAAGGAGCAGATCAAGACCCTCAACAACAAGTTCGCCTCCTTCATAGACAAGGTGAGGGGCAAGAGGGGGCTCCACCACAGAAGTGACTGCCATCTGAACTCCTCACTGTCTGGGTTTTCCTGAGGTCACCTGGGGCTTCCCAGGACCCATGCACCCAGGGCCTAGGCAGTCTGCTGATAGGGAAGGAGCAGAAAGTACCCTCTCCATCAGCCCGAGAGCTCTCAGACCCACAACGAGGGCATTGCCACTTTGACAGTCAGCCGTCATGGGCTCAGCTAGACGGTTTGGAAGGAAGGTGGTAAAAGAACAAAGGCTAAGGGTGCGTGGAAGCGTGTTGGGCCCCTTTCCTTCTCCCAGGTAACTAACTCTAGTGTCCTCCCAAGACAGAGGTGTTTCCCTGGTGACACATCTTGGTGATAGCGAATGTCTAGGAAGAGGAGTAGACAATGAAGGACACTGAGATGACACGTGTCACTTCAGCCTGAGTCCCAACAGTCCTAGAGGTCCCCAACTCTGGGAGAGCCTCTCGGGACCCGACGCACCACCTCATGCCTCAGCTGGGAAAGAGAGGAGTCACAGCCCTAGTCCACTCAGATGTTTAGGTGGAGAGACCCAGCTGGTGCTCAGGCACCAGCCCTAAAGCTTTGTCACTTGTCATCTCACCTGGCCTGGGTTATCTCAGCAGGGGTGTGACTTCCGGGAGCCTGCTGAGAAGAGGAGATAGGTCCTGGGCTTTTCTTTGTTCTGGTTTGTCTAGAGGGGGTGTGGGAATAGTGGGTGGACCTGGGAAGGACTGGGGACCAGGGCATGCTCTCTCCCACAGTGGGAGACGAGGGAAAGAAAGACACACTTAAAGACCTCTGTGGGGACATTGCCATCTCTAAAGTCAAGGAGGTATTGTTCTTCTCTTTTTGGAGACTAAGTAGCATTCCAGTTCCTCCCAGGGGAAGGACTTCAGGTTGAAGGAAATCAGGATCAGATGGAGCTGAGTACAGAAGCCCAAACAACAGCTCAAGGGAGGGGATTGCTCAAGAGCTGGTGAGAGGCATGGCTAGGACTGTGCCCAGGTTCCTTTAGAGTAGCTCCAGGGTGGCCCACACTAACATTTGTAAAGGGCCCAGGCAGTGGAGTCCAAGTTCCAGATCTGGAGAAATCTTCCCAGAAGGGAAAAGGAATGATAGACTTGCCTGCCACAGCCTCCCACAAATGTAACAGGAATCAGTTTGGGCTCAGGCAGTCATAAAGTTCTTTTCCTAAGTTCCTGTCGACACGGTTAGTGTATCAACAAGGTTGGTGTATCAGATGGCCTCCAGCTCCCCTGGACCTAGTACTTGCCCCCCAAGCCCACCGTTCCAATACTGACGTGGGTCTCTGCATCCAGGCCCCTTGCAGCTCAGGGGGAGCAATGGAAGCCACTACCTACACTAGCGGGGGTATCGCACATCGCAGACCATGTGAGAGGCGGAAGCAAGGAAGCCCTCACAATCTCTGATCTTTGCGGGGCAGGTGCGGTTCCTGGAACAGCAAAACAAAGTCCTAGAGACCAAATGGAGCCTGCTGCAGGACCACAAAACCACCAGGACCAACTTGGAGCCCATGTTTGAATCCTACATCGCTAACCTGAGGCGCCAGCTGGAGTGTCTGGGAGGAGAGCGGGGCAGGCTGGAGACGGAGCTGAAGAGCATGCAGGATGTGGTGGAGGACTTCAAGAACAAGTGAGTGGGTGCTCTGTCCAGCGGCTCCAGTGCCCTGCCCTGGGGTTCTGGGGGGGTCAAGCAAAAGGAGGAGGGTGCGCTGTTCTCCAAAACTGCCCATCTGACGGGAATGGGACACACATTTGGGGCACGAGATGGAATCAAATTGGTACAAAAGTTTAAAACAAATGAGCAGAGGTTTTGGTCCAGAATGTTAGGGTCTGAGGAAGAAAGGACTGGGGTTACCGAGGTAATGACCATATGAGTCCAAAGACTTGTCCAAATGTAACAGCCTTTAACTTCTGCTGATAGGAAACAGCCTAGAATAGCAGGAGTCAGGCTAAAGAGGAGGAGGGGTGGGGGCAGGGCACATCACAGGACCGGGCATGGTTCTACTCTGGCACTTCCAGCTGGAGTTTTCATTGGGCAGAAGCTGGGCTGTTTGACTTGGGGTTCGGAGACACGTATATATGAAGGAGCCACACCACAGCAGGATGCTTTCCACGGGTGCCCTCCCGCCATAACCTTGAGCAGAAGGAAATGCAGGGTGTACTGGGGCCTTCTCCCACCTCACTCCCAAGCCCTTCTCCCAACACCCACTCTTCTCCTCCTTTCCTCAGGTACGAAGAGGAAATCCACAAACGCACAACGGCAGAAAATGAGTTTGTAGTACTCAAAAAAGTAAGTGGCAAAGGCTTTTTCGCTGACTGCAGGTTCCTGGGGGAGGCAGTGCTTCCACTGAATCCTCGGTCTTCTTGGAGACATATTTGACCTTAAACACGAGGCCGCTGAGGTCCTGGGGTGTTCAGTTTGTTGTACAGAGGTGATTAGAAGCAGGTCAGGATCCAGAACTCCCAACTCCAAGCTGTATAAGTCATGGCACCAGCCTCTCTCTGTGCACGGTGCAGTGTAGGGTAAGGAGAAGCCAACTGGGCCTGGTCCTACGCTCAGAATCCAGAATTCAGAGCCCATCTTTGGGCAGGGCTGTAGGAGAATCAGGCAATGGAAGTCTAGAGGTCTGACTGTCTGGCTTTGAGACTGGCAGAGGGTAGGAAAAGCACCAAGGATTAAACTGAGGGACAAACGGAGTAGCAGCAAGGAGAAGGAAAAGGGGCAGAATGGGCAGAGGCATGAGGATGGGGGCCCATGCAGTCTTTGGGGAGAGTGCTGAAGAGCTCATAGGAAGTGGGAGCCCCATGACCCAGAACAGGGCATGCTCACCCTTGCGCATACCTGAGGAGCAGCAGACAGGCGCTCCTAAAGGTCATACTATGTGGGCTTCTCCATCCCTCTGGATCCACTTAACAGCATGCAGCAATAATATGGATTTCCGGGGGAGCTGAAGCTGCCCCCCTAGCCCCAGAGATAATCTCCAGAGGCTGCGAGTTGACCCAGGGAGGGCAGGACTCGGAATGACCTCATGTTCCGTGTCCAGGATGTGGATGCTGCCTACATGAACAAGGTGGAGCTAGAGGCCAAGGTGGATGCCCTGATGGACGAGATCAACTTCCTGAGAGCTTTCTATGAGGCGGTGAGAGACGCTGGTGTCCTGTCTGGAGGGCTGGAGGCTGGGACCCATCTTCACCCCACTACCCCACCCCACCCCGGCCCCACCCCACCCCGGCACACAACTACCATTTCTTTACTGGCCTCCTTCCTCTCCCCTCCTCATCCCACCTGTGGATTGTGATTCACAGGGCAGATCCTACTCTTTGAGGGGGAAAATGAGGTTCTTGGAAGTAGCAAAAGTTTCCAAAGGCAAAAAACTCAACCTCGGCTAATTAAAATAATTAGAACTTGTTAGAATAACGTGTTCTGTTGGGCAGACAGCATATCTGTCTGTCACCAAATTCAGGGATTCCTACAGAACTGTCTGAGCCCTATGGCTCACTCCCTAGCCCAACCCAGTTTCACTGTTCTTCTTCCTGGAGCCCCAATAGTAATACAGCAGCAATCATGGAGCCTGCAGGTGCTTCCTCTTCAAGAGTGGTGACTGCCTGTCTTTCCGGAAGATGTGTTTTGTGGAGCTCCAGGGTACTCTTCTGTGGGTTGTAGGGGCAGCACCACAGACTTAATCAAGACCCTCAGGTTTGGGCCTTTTTAGGAGCCCTTTCTGCTGTTTCTAGCTAATCTTCATGACCCATCCTATGAGCATAGCCAGGACAGTGGGGAACAGGATGGACTCAGCAGTGCCTGGTCCCTTCTGACTCAAGCTTCTTGCACAAGGAAACAACAGTCTATTGGGTGTGAAGGGCTGGGCCTCTTCAAAGAGTGAGCGATCACACTCTGACACTCCCTTGACAACGGGAGTGGCTTCTAGAGAATTCTAGCTGGAATTACTGCGCTGCACTCGGGTACACGTGTGCCGATGCTGAAGAGCAGCTGTAGACTCGGTGGTCTCCTAAATATTCAGAGCTGAGAGAGGCGCTGCACTCCACAGTGCAAGACCCTCCATGCCAGAACCTGTCCCAAGGGGTTACCAACCCCAAAGCACATGTATGCACTCATATACACATCTGCACACATGTGCACACACGCATGCGCATACATGAATGCCCTGTCTTATCTCTCCTCACAGGAGCTGGCTCAGCTTCAGGCTCAGATCTCTGAGACCTCTGTGGTTCTCTCCATGGACAACAACCGCAGCCTGGACCTAAACAGCATCATTGCCGAGGTCAAGGCCCAGTATGAGGACATTGCCAACCGCAGTCGGGCAGAGGCTGAGTCCTGGTACCAGACCAAGGTGAGGTGCCAAGATCCAACCAATTAAACAGGCACAGAGATTGAAAGCTTTATTCGCAAATAAGATAGGAGTCTATCCTCTCCAGTGTCCCTGCCTAGTGGGGTCCAAAGTGTCTGAGTTCCACTGAGAGCTTCATGTGTTCTGACATTACCCAGGGTCAACACCATCAGAGCAACAGGAATAGTCAGGCAGAGTTTCCAAGGCTCGGTACCAGAGAAATGGTTGTAAGTGGTCAAGTTGTAGTCACCACGCCAATCGGAGGGGGCAGTGTCAAGATGAAGGTCTAGTGCCTTCTAGATGAGGCCAGAGGATGCAAAAGAGAGAGCCGGAGTGGGTTGGGGGCAAGGCTCTGAGGACAGAGACTTGGTATGGACAACATAATGACATTTCCCAAGTTGGAATAAATACTCTGTTCTGGGAGTCAGGGAGACAGTACGCTCTGGTAGCATGACAAATGTATGGAAGGAGGATCTCTATCAGTGTGTGTGTGTGTGTGTGTGTGTGTGTGTGTGTGTGTGTGATGCTGATCTGGGAGAGTCAGATGCATGGAGTGAAGGGATAGGGAAGAGAGAGGCCAGGAGCAGGAAAAGGAGAAACAGCATGGCCACAGCTGTCCAGCTGCTGCTGCAGTGTGTGGATAAGGAGAGCAAGTCCGGAGCAAAGACTGATGCCACTGAGCAGACTCAGTGGTCACAGTAAGACAACACAGGACCTTCTGAGCAGCACCCTGAAGGTCTGGAGGCTCTGGGGAGCTCCAGCCCTGACCCTCTGAGCAGCTCACTGAAGGTCTGGAGACCCCGGGGAGCTCCAGCCCTCTCTCCTTGGGCCTGACTGTCCCTCACCTGGAAACTCTTCTCCTCCAGTATGAAGAGCTGCAGCGGTCTGCTGGCCAGCATGGGGATGACCTCCGTACTACTAAGATGGAGATCTCTGAGCTGAATAGGGCCATGCAGAGGCTGCGTTCTGAGATTGACAACCTGAAGAAGCAGGTAGGACTCATATCTCAAAGACAATCCCATCCAAATCCCTGCATCCAGAAAGACTTGGATCTGTGCTGTCCTAGTCAGGATTTCTATTGCTTTGATGAAACACTTTGACCAAAGCATCTTAGGGAAGATAGGGTTTATTTAGCTTCTGCTTCCACATCATAGCTCATCGTGAAAGGAAGTCAAGACAGGAACTCAGGGCAGGAACCTGGAGGCAGAGCTGATGCAAAGGCCACAGGGGAGCTGCTTACAGGCTTGCTCTGCATGGCTTTCTCAGCCTGCTTTTTTGTAGAACCCAGGACTACCACCCACAATGGGCTGAGCCCTCCCTCCGTCAATCACTAACTAAGAAAATATTCTACAGCCAGATCTTATGGAGACATTCTCTCAACTGAGGTTCCCCCATTCAGATAATTCTAGCTTGGGTTAAGTTGACATAAAACTATACAGCGCTTGGGGCTTACCTCAGTTTGTGCAGAGAGAAGTCTGTCAGAGAAGGAATGAAGAAGCACTGGCCTGAGACAGGCCCTTTCCCTGGAGCACAACAAGGCCAAGCTGGTCTTGCTTTATAGCCTTACCTTCGACCCAGAGGAAGACCGCAGAAAGCCATTTTCTCACCCAGAAAGCTCTACACCATCCATGGGGACTGATAACAATCTTACACCCAGACTCAGTGCTCTGACTTCCACAGCACTGACACACCTCAGGGAAGTTAACCTCCGTGAGCTGTGTCACAAGCTGCTCTTTCTCCTGTGGGCAGTGTGCCACACTGCAGGCTTCCATCGCTGATGCCGAGCAGCGTGGGGAGCTGGCTCTCAAAGATGCCAAGCACAAGCTGGCAGAGCTGGAGGAGGCCCTGCAGAAGGCCAAGCAGGACATGGCGCGGCAGCTGCGCGAGTACCAGGAGCTCATGAATGTCAAGCTGGCCCTGGACATCGAGATCGCCACCTACCGCAAGCTGCTGGAGGGCGAGGAGTGCAGGTGAGTTCCCACCATGGCCCAAACAGATGCTACCAGAACAGGATAGTATGCTACAGAGGCCACGTGAACCACTGACCTTCCTGCCCCTGCATAGAAGGGTCAAGGTCAGATGCAGGTGTCATTCACTGTTCCTTCACAGGTTCCTCCTACAGCTGCTTCTGGGCCTGGGCTAGGGGCATGGCTGTGAGGCAAAAATGACCACAAACTCCTAAGCAGGGGCATTGTGACTTGAGCCTTATAACACACGCAGTGTCCTTGGCACCAGCCTCAGGGATGTCCCACACTTTGCTCCATTCTACCTCATTGGCACGGGGTCTCACTTCCGGTGTCTATCTCTATTTCCCTCCGGGGTTCCCCTCCTGTATTTTTGCTAGATTCTAAAGCTCATGAGGTGGATGCCAGCCTTGTTAAACACAGGGCGGGCTCACAGCTTGTGCTCAGCATTGATGGCTTCACATGCAAGGGACTGGGAGCTCTCTAAGTCCTCAGTAATGACACACCCTCTTTTCCCACCTGCCACAGGCTCACTGGAGAAGGCGTTGGTGCCGTGAACATCTGTGAGTAAATGTCTTGGAAAGACAGAAGAGTGGCTGGGGAGGAGAGGCGGCATTGGGGCCCTAACATCGCTGAGATTTGGAAATGAACAACTGAGGCAAACATGCCATTAGCCCCTCTTCTTTTTTTGGTTTTTTTCCCTATTGGTGTTAAGAGTGCTTAACATTCTTTGTCCCTGGGAAAGGAGTCTGCGCACTATTTCTCATTCTGAGGAAGTGTCCTCAAATGCTGCAGGGGACCCTTTACCCCTTGGTGGTTGTAATGTCACATGTCTAGCCTAGCCCTAGAGGATCCTGAATAGGACAGAACTACCCATGCAGCCAGGGTCCCCAGTCCTCAGCTACTCTGGCAAAAGCATGGAGCATCTTAAAGACCTATACATAGGATTGAAGCAAATTGTCTGAGAAAGTAAAGCAAACATCTCAGCTTTGCCTGGACATCCAGGAGACCAGAAGGTCTTCTCTTGTCTTCGGCAGATGTGACAGTCCTGAGTCATGGTCATGGGGATGAGAGCCCCTGGGCCTCAGCCAGGTCAGAAAAGCCAGATCCTGTGGTCATTAGAGAAAACATTAGGAAAAGTCTCACAGGAAGAGCAAACTCCCAGAGGGAGGGCTGGCCACAGCTTCAAGTGTCTGACAGGCTGGGAACACTGCCCCCTCATGGGCCTGAGTTCACTGTTGCCAAGGTATTGGAGATGACACTAGCAGCTCCAGAAATGAAGCTGAGGAGATTCCAATACTTGGCAGGGAGACTCATCTAGGTGGCCTTTGGAGCTGTCCTGATAAAGTCCAAAATCTCCTTCCCAAATTTGAGGCCTTGTGTCCCATCTAATGTGAAAGCCCTAACAAAGAAAGGAACAAGGCATCCTGGGAGCCTTCGACCTGTCCTCAGGCAGGAGTGACCTTGAGAGTGCTGTTTGGTGCTTTGCACCTCCATCTGCTCATCTCTGGCCTGGAGGTCACAGCCATGGTGGCATCTCTTTGAGGGACCAGTACCATCACAACTGTGGGAGCTTCAAAAGTCACAGTATCCCTGGTGGAGCTCACCCTGCCTCCTGCAGCCTCTGGAGATAGCTGTCTGTCATCTGAGCTTTCTTGGCGAGAGAGGCAGCCTGGAGATGAGCGTGGGAGGAACAACTGACAGCTGACAATATGACAATGTATCTTGTGGCTTCTTTTTTTCAGCTGTGGTCTCTTCCTCCGGGGGCACAGGCTACAGTGGAGGTGGCGGCCTCTGCATGAGTGGCGGCAGTTACAGTAGAGGTGGCTACAGTAGCAGTGGCCACTGCTATGGTGGCGGTGGGAGTGGCGGTTTTAGCTCCACCAGCGGTCGCAGTGTGAGTGGCAGCAGCTCAAGCATGCGGATCATCTCCAAGACATCATCCAGCAAGACGAGTTACAGGAGCTAACGTGCTACCTGCCTTGCCACTGTCCCCAGCCCCCCACTCCCAGCTAAGGCCTGATGATTAGTTATGCTCACCATCCACAGCGAGAGACACTGACACCAAGTGGCCTGTGAGTTTTAGGTCACCTTGTCCATCTTCTGCCTCCAAGCAGGCCTTCCAGGGATACCCCACCCACTGTTCATCTCAAAGTCCTCCCTTACCCACACTGACCCAGCTGCTCTAGGCCAGGCCTTTGCCCCTAAGCGATAGGGGTTGCAGAAGTCAGTCCTCCTCAACCTGCTTGAGCTCTACAGTCCCAAGGGGTTTTTCTTACTCAGTCCTCCCTGAGAATTTGACCTTGGTGGCTCAGAGTCACCTTTCATTGTGTGCTTCCCAGACTCTGAGGTGACTCTGAGATGGGAGGATCGTCCATCCCTCGTCCAGGCTTTCTAAGCACTCAGGGCAGAGCCAGACAGGAAGCTGGAGAAAGCTGCAATGATCCGCCTTTCTTCTGGAGAAAGGTGGATCTTTGCAGCTTTCTCTTGCTCCAGGGCACAGGGACACAGGTAGCAGAGGAGAAGTGGGGGACATAGGAAAGGAGCTGCATGGAAGGCTTGGGAGTTGGTCTTCACAGTGGCATCATCTGAAGAATTGTGGGCCCTCAAATATCTGTTATGAGTTCAAGACCAAAATATTTCCCAAAGGCAATTAGGCTATCTGCTGCTGCGCTGTATGTAAAGGAAGCTAACAGCTCTGGAAGAGCAGCCGCAACTCATTGCTCTTCTGCGTGCCTTTTTCCTGCTTCAATAAAACGCCTTTGAGCACCCTATGTCCTCAGTGTACTGCATCTTACACCAAGCGGCAACTGTGTTAACCGGTGATTCCCACACTACAACTATGCACCATCCTACCCTCTGCTCCTGAGCCCCAGGGTTCCAGGAGCTGAGCCTGGGTACTGAGACCATCATCTGTTGGACACAGTGGAAGGCCTGTGGGTTTGGTGGCATCCACACGGCTCCAGCAAGACCTGTCCTCATGGCTCAGCCCGCTACCCATGCCCAAATCAGTTTGGTCTCTCGGTACCATCATCCCTCACACCATTTTCCTGGGCCTTCCAGCAGGAAAAGTCCCCACCCATGTCCGAACACCCCTCCCACTCTACCACTTGCCTCCTGACTGTCACCTGACCTCTAGTTACACCCCTCACTCTCAGACCCAAAGCTAAGAGGGCAGCTTGAAGCAACCCAATTAGATATGAATTCCCAAGGCAGTTTTACATTTCAGTCTGCTGATCTACAGGAGGCAAGAACACACAGCATGCTGGGTCACGGCTCTGAACCCAGGCTTCGTCCTCTGGAGCCAAGACCACGGGAAGAGTAGAGAGAATGGGGTCCCATCCCAGACAGAGTGCAGGATCTAGAGGACGGCACTGACACAACCCTCTGACAGTCTTCAGAGCATCTGGCCTGCCCCCACCTCAGGGAAGTCCCCTTCTCTCTCCTTTCCCAGAGGCTGAGCCACTGCATACGACATCCTTAAGTGCCTGGTTGGCCCCTTTCATCAACTCCATAAACAAGGAAGAAGGACAAATAGAATTTTATGGGACTACCGCCCCCCAGCTTTGACCACTGGGGCTCCTTCTTGCTCCTTGCTACCCTAATTATGCAATGTGTACCTAATAGCTGCCAATATCCCAAGCTCATAAACCTGATTTAGTAGTGATTAAGGGTTTGAACCAGTCCAGTCTCACAGCCCCCACCAGATAAAAGGGAAAAAGCTGAGCCACCATTTGGCCAGTCCTGCCCCGTGCTCCTCTCCAGTGATCCATCTCTGCCTCTCAAGCCATGTCATGCCGAAATTTCCAGCTGAGCTCCAGATGTGGCAGCCGAAGTTTCAGTTCATGCTCAGCCATCGTGCCCCGGATGGTCACTCACTATGAAGTGAGCAAGGGGCCCTGCCGGCCTGGGGGTGCTGGGAGCCTCCGAGCCCTGGGCTGCCTTGGATCTCGGAGCCTGTGCAATGTGGGTCTTGGGAGGCCACGTGTGGCCTCCAGATGTGGCATGCAGGGCTTTGGGTACCGAGCGGGAGCTGCCTGCGGACCTCCCATGTGCATCACCCCTGTCACCGTCAACGAGAGCCTGCTGGTCCCCCTGGAGCTGGAGATCGACCCCACGGTGCAGAGGGTGAAGAGGGATGAGAAGGAGCAGATCAAATGCCTCAACAACCGATTCGCATCCTTCATCAACAAGGTAAGGGCAGCAGGTTGGGGTGAGGCAAGCTGCTGCCAAGCGCATCCCGAAGACAGGCCGTTTGCCCATGGTCTTTAGGCATTCCAAGACTGCTTGTCATTGGAAATTCCTGCTTCTCAGTCCAGACTAGATTCACACTTTCAGCGTTCCTCCCACCTCTATCTCCCAAGTACGTGGGATTACCTGCGTACATAACCACCTCCAATCCAAGCTGCCCCACCCCACCGCTGGGGTCAGTAAAAGTGAAGCAGAGCTCAGGTCACGAGGTGACTGGTACCCAAGTCCTGCACTTGTTGGCCCCAAAAACAAAGCTTTGAAAAGCTACAAGGCAGAGTGACATGCTAAGAAGAATGTCACCTCGAGGAGTACTGAGCTGGCCTGTCTTCCCCTAGGCCACCTGGGTTTGTCCCCACACCCTAGGGAGTCAGGATCCATGCCAAGGGCTAGGCTGCTGTTTCTGGAGACCTCAAGGATTAGGGCAAACAAGCCTGAGTCAAAGTCAGAAGACCTAGGTCTACCCCACCCCCAAGAAAACATAGGCCAGGGATGGACCAAAGGGTGAAGTCAGTTGCTGCCAAGCCTGACACCCTGAGCTAGATTCCCAGCAGCAATGTGTTGGAAGGAGAGAACTGACTGCCACAAATTGGCCAATGACTTCCGCGTGTATACCGTGACATGTATATGCTCTCGAGTATCTTTATGCATGCACGTGCATGCTTGTGCACACACACACACACACAAAATGAATAAAAGGATCAAAGGAACTGGTCCACTAACCCTGTTTTACTCTTTTTATGTTTTGATTTGGTTTTGGAGACAGGGTTTCTCTGTACCTTTGAAGCCTGTTCTGGAACTCACTCTGTAGATCAGACCGGCCTCAAATGCACAGAGATCTGCTTGTCTCTACCTCCCAAGTGCTGGAATTAAAGGCATGTGCCACCACTGCCTGACCCCCTGTTTTTCTCTTAAAGCCTGTTAAGTTCTGGTTATAAGCATGTCATGGAGGGAAGCCCCACCTGGGAGCCTCTGCAAGGTTAGCAGTCTCCTGCTGAGGTGACCACTGGTCCAGGGTAGAGCAGCAGCCCTTCTGCAGCTACCTTAAGAGGCCTGATATGGGAAACCCCATACCAGAACTGCAGACCACGCTCTGTGTGCCCAGGACTGCCCAAGGACCAGAGCAACTCACTCAGGGCTTCCAATCTTAATTCCAAGACACAAAGCTGGAAGAGGTAGCCCACAGCTGCCCGCATTACTGCAACTCAGGCTTCCTTCAGATGCAGCCACATAAAGTGAAGCCGCAGAGACAGAAAAAGTCAGCAGTGCTAGGTCACAACCCTTGACCTGTGCTGAGGGACCTTGGACTCGGGCATTCATGTGGGTGTGTTTACGGCAAGGAGAGGCTCACAGAGGAGGAGCATGGTCCAGGTCATGCAGCTATTAAATGGCCAGCCAGAGAGCTGCATGTGGGCTGCGCAGGCCTGTGAGACAGCACTCTTTCCACACCATCATGGACCACCGAGGGGAAGGTGAGAGTCTGCTAAGGTCCCTAAGGTAAAGGAGACAGAAAGCTAGCTCCCTTAGGTGTCAGTCTCTGCAGAGTCCTGGTGATTACAAAGCGTGGTCTCCAGGTCTTTTCTTCATAGTGACACCCATTCTTGGGGCAGGTGCGCTTCCTGGAGCAGAAGAACAAGCTGCTGGAGACCAAGTGGAACTTTATGCAGCAGCAGAGGAGCTGCCAAAGCAACATGGAACCACTGTTTGAGGGCTACATCTGTGCCCTGAGACGACAGCTGGACTGTGTGTCCGGGGACCATGGGAGACTGGAGACTGAGCTCTGCAGCCTCCAGGATGCGCTGGAGGGTTACAAGAAAAAGTAAGTGGTCCCTGCCTCCCCCTAGAAAGGGACTAGAGCAAGCTGCAGAAACAGCTCAGACTTCAGTTTCCCCATCTGCAAAACAGGGAACTTGGCAGCAGAACAATTAAGTAGCCCAGAGCATCCTAATTATTACCCATAGCAAAGCTCTGGTGTGTGTCTTTGCTCCATCTTCCTTCCCTCCGCCCAGCTTGAACGGGGGTCGTCACCCACTTATGGAACTTAAGTCTCTGCAGCTACACTTCTATCGACATTCTGTTCGCCAATCCCCTGCAGACTGAGAACTAGCCATCCCTGGGGCCCTTTCCTCCACGATTTTGTGGCTTCTCTTCCCTCCATTTGACAAGCCTCTTCTCAGGATTTCCCCGACTCCCATCCAGTTATCAAAGCTCATGTTTTCTCTCTCCTGACTTTTGACTTCCCTGTCCTCTCCTAGACGACTGTGGGTTTCTGTTGGCTGTCCCATCCCATCCACTCTCCACATGACAGACTCTGAGCCTCCCTCTCGGTGTGTAGTATGTTGCTGATGTTAAGGAATAGGCTGGCAGGCAAGGAAAACACCAGCTGGTAGGAGGACCAAAGAACTTGTCCCCTGGAAGGTTTTGGGTGGGTCTGCCCAGAGCCTCATGGGAATACATGGGGCTTGGGATAGGAGAAAGTGTTCCCCTGTGGAGAAATGGTACAAAAAATCTAGACAAGGGATGTGCCAATGGGGTGGAACCATGACTGTTAAGTGTGAACCATGGGTCTTCTTGGTGACAGGAACTGTGCTGGGAAGTGATGTCAACCCCTACCTCACAGCACTGGCAACCTTCACACTCAGCTTTGCATGGGTACCATGAAGACTATCAGAAGAGAGAAGGGATGGGGGCAGGGGCGTAGGAAGCATCTGGAGGAGGTACCATTAGACCATGACCTTGACGGATAAGTTTTCTTCCAGTAGGCTCCCTCTTCTAAAAGAGACCTAAAGCCTGGTACCAGCACCCAGGAGACTGAGGCAGGAGGATCGTGAGTTCTAGGCCAGCCTGAGTTCAAGGGTCACAGAGTAACACTGCCTCAAAAAAAATTTTTTTAATTAATTAAAATAGAAGCCAGAGTGACTTTAAAAACTGAAGAGAAGGAGGAGCAGGTGACAGACAGGTGGTTGTGGGAGTGGGCGGAAACCGGGAATAGAGGGGCAAAGCCTTCTTGAGAAGTACATGGCCAGGCAAGCTTAGGCTGGTTTGCAGCTAAAAATGAGATTTTTGGGTTTTAAATATGAGGTCCTTCTGGCACCCCAACCTCAACGGCAAACTTATACAACACTTGTCCTAGCCAGTGCTTTGTCATGAGACAAAGTGTCACCAATTCACAAGGGCCCTTTGAGGCAGGCCTGCGTTACCATGTTCTACTAGGGATACCCACATGAATAATCAGGCCATCATCCGACCAGTTTAACTATGTCTAGTGAGACAGAGTAAGGATTCGAACTTGGGCAGTAGCTCCAGAGCTCCTTGTCGAAGCTGGGCAGAGCTCCACTGGAACAAAGAGAGATGGGCGTCAGGAACACAGGGACGTTTCCACGGACTGACACTGTTCATCAGGCACTAGCCACTGAACCCCAGCTTCCTTTCCCTCTACCTTGGGTACAGTGTGTGGGCCGAGGAGCCCCCAGGGAATGAGGGGTGCACCTAAGCTGTGTCTGTGCTCTGGGTAAGTAGGTAATTGCTACCTCTACCACTGGGCTTCAGGTGGGGGCCAGACTTACCCTGCAGGCAAGGAAGAGGCACAGGGTCAGCTGGCAATCTCCCTGGAATAACAGCTACCTCGGAGCAGCTTGAGGAAGATGACATGCCAGTGGCATGACCTTTCTCCCATTCCAAAGGAAATGGTTAGATAAGGAAACTTCCTCCACAGCAAGAGAGTGAAGTAGCCTTGAGGACCCCAGGGGGTCAGCCATCAGAGATGCAGGCAGCAGTGGGAAAGGGAAGGCTGACAGCTAACTATGAGATGCTCCGGTGACAAGTGTATGTCTCCAGAGAGACACAGGCACAGTCAGAGCCCTCACCCCCTCAGAGGCCTTACCAAAGCAATGTCCCCCTCTTGTAGGTACGAAGAGGAACTGTCGCTGCGCCCCTGTGCTGAGAATGAGTTTGTCACCTTGAAGAAGGTGAGGTGGTGTTTAGGGGAGCAAAGGTCCTGGAGACCAGCCCTAGACGGTGTCAACCATGTCCCGAGCCCTCCACCACAAATAAGTTTTTCTCCCTGGTCTCTCGTGTTGACCCTGCTAACCGCGGGAAGGGAGAGAGCCTGACACCCCAATCAGCTCCACCTGCATAGAAACAGGGACTGACCTGGTCACCACACGTCCTCCCCCAGTTCACACGGGTCAGAGCTGGGGAACGTCAGGGCATCCGCCTGCACAAGCAACCGTCTGCCCACGTGGCTGATGCCAAGTAAGAAGACAAACACTGATTGAAACCCAGGCAGAGAGCCAACTGCCCAGCTTATGCGCTGGGAACTCAGCGTCCAGACCCCTCTGCAGTGGAGCTCTGGGGAGCCCCTGGCCCTGTTTCTGCCACACCCACCCCCATGCAGCCCTGCCCCGCATAGCAACAGGGATTGATCTGGTTTCCACACATCCTCCCTGGGGGTCAGGCCCAGGCCTTTCCTCCTACTCTTGGCGCCATCTTCCTTTGCCTCTACCCGGGTCGGAGAAGAGCCCTGGGCCCAAAGCTCCCCCTACCATCAGCTGGCCGAGGGGCCGCTTGGTGTTGGGCATGACTGTGCACACACTGACCCAGGTTATGGCTCTTTGACTATGTTACAGGATGTGGACACGGCCTTCCTGGTGAAGGCTGACCTGGAAACCAACTTGGAGGCTCTCGAACACGAGATTGAGTTCCTGAAAGCCCTGTTTGAGGAGGTACTGTCTGTCACTCGGTCTTCTGGGTGACCTATCAGGCCAGTTCCAGAGGGACCAGGTGGGCAGGAGTGCCAAGGCAAGTTCTAAAGGGACATCTCATGAACTCAGGGACTGAGACTCCCCAAAGTCATATTATCTATATCGGTGGTTGTCAGTTTGCCCCTGGAGAAATTCTGGATTGCCACAGGGACAAAGAACAAAGAGCAGACAGGGAACTGTGGGCCAGGAAGAAAAGTTACAAGTCTCAGGAGGCCCAAGCAGGCTCCTGTCATGGCTGGACCCACAGTGCTCATTCCAGTCTGGCCTCCTCAGGAGATCAGCTTGCTACAGTCCCAGATTTCTGAGACCTCAGTCATCGTGAAGATGGACAACAGCCGAGACCTGGATGTGGACGGCATCATAGCTGAGATCAAGGCCCAGTACGATGACATTGCCAGTCGCAGCAAAGCAGAGGCAGAAGCCTGGTACCAATGCCGGGTGAGGCTGGGTGCAGAGGGGGCAGGGCTGGGGAGAGGCATCAGGGCAGAGGAGGAGGGCAAAGCGGGGAAAGGGGAGAAGCAGAAGAGAGGGTCCCAGTGCACTGCGCCCCAAGAATAGCTAAAGATTTAACAAGTCTGGGCCACTGCACAGCACCAAGGAACCCCATAGACACAAGCTCTGTTTCTGCCAGGCCAGGTGTTTGCAGGGCAGAGGGACCCCACAGACAGGCCAGCCCTGTCACTAGGGTGCCAGGTCCCCAGCTCTGTCTGTATGTAGACTCTAGAGTAGCCTTCTAAGCAGCATGCAATCAGTATAATTGGTGTTGATGGCAGAGAAGGTCCTGAGCTTCACAGTGTAGGCGGAGGCTGCTGGCCTGGGTGTTACTGGTGGTACAGAAATGGTGATTAAGAGTGTCCCAGACTCAGTAATTAGGGGCTCCTGGGCAGCTGGATTTACAATCCTGTCATCTCGTCCTCAATGCTCGTCTGTAATACAGCCTGTCTCAGCAACTGCACAGAGGGCTTCTCATGGGCCGAGCACAGAGCTGCAGATACAGCAGGGACTGGGGTGGTGGCCCTCAGGCCTGCCTGATACAGCAGGGACTGGGGTGACCCTCAGGCCTGCCTGATACAACAGGGACTGGGGTGACCCTCAGGCCTGCCTGATACAACAGGGACTGGGGTGACCCTCAGGCCTGCCTGATACAACAGGGACTGGGGTGGTCCTCAGGCCTGCCTGATACAACAGGGACTGGGGTGGTGGCCCTCAGGCCTGCCTTCCTGTCATTTTCCTTCTTAGAGGCAGGGTCAAGGGCCAGCAATAAACAGAACAGAGGACCAGAGTGTCTGTCAGGTGGTGACACACAACATAGCCATGAGTGGGTAGGGAGGATTGACACACGGGAGTGCTGTGGAATGTAGCTTTAAATAGGGTAGTGGGGGAAGAGGTGACACCAGGCTGTGACAGGACCAGCGACAAATAGCCCCATGGGAACACTCAGTAGTTTCCAAGGACAAACAGCTGTCGAGAGGGGCAGGAGATGGCATCTGGAAAAGCAGGAGCGTGGAGCAGGAGGAGAACCTGACCTGTTCTCAGAGGACACGTGATGCCCAGAAGCAGAAAGCAGGGGAAGGGCAGTTACTTAAAAGAATTTGTTTCACCTTGAATTTGATTTCTGGTTTTTGTTGTTGTTGTTATTGGGGTTTATTTGCTTGTTTGTTTGTTTGTTTGTTTGTTGTTAGCCAAAGCAAGACACCACATTTTATTTTGACTGTTCAACTCTAGGCTGAACATACAATCCTTTCAATGTCCAGAGGGACATGGAAAATGGAAAGAGCCCTCAGGAAAGCTCAGGGTTTGGGGCAGAGAAAATAGAAATAGCTCTCAGGAAAGCTCAGGCTCTGGGGCAGAGGAAAAAAGACCAGATACAAAAGAATGGATCTGGGAGCTTAGGGGATAGAGACTCGGGGCTGCGTGACTTTGGAATAAGACGTGGCCCCAACACTCGTGAGAGAACCAGAGAAGGGATGGAGAGCAAGATGGGTATGGGGTACGTGTGGGCATGGAGTAGAAGCTGGGGACAGAGAGGAAGGGACCAGAAGATGCCACAGCGAGGGCCTGGGGTCTCACCTCTCTGTCCGGCAGTATGAGGAGCTGAGACAGACAGCTGGGAACCACTGTGACAACCTACGCAACCGCAAGAACGAGATCCTAGAGATGAACAAGCTGATCCAGCGGCTGCAGCAGGACATTGAAACAGTCAAAGGCCAGGTATCCCGAACTCTGAGGCTGGGGGAAGCCTCTAGAGGCCCCCTCGCCTGCTGGGCCCTGCAGGGCGGGACAGACATTGCTGGTGGGTAGGGCTGAAGAGAGACAAGCCCAAGTCACCTTGTTTCACTGCAGGCAAGCCCTTCTCTACAATTGCCTACCCACAGCACGGGCAGACCACAGAGTCGGCTGGCCTGCTATCAGCAGTAGCCTGGAAATAGATTTCAAACCCAGGCTCTAGCCCTGGGATCCTAACCTCCAACATGACTAAGGTGTTCATAAAATTAGACCTACTCGGTTCTCCTAGACTAGTGAAAAACAGCCAGGCACTAAAATCTCTAGCCACAACCCTACCCCTACCCACCCCTAGCTGCAGTAAATCCCAAATCTCAGAGCCTTTTCCCCAGGACGGGCCAGGTGTACAATCCTAGGGACTGCAGTTATAACAACGTGTTCCTCTGCCCATCGAAGGCCAGTGACACCTTCCTGTGCCCTCTCCCCAGCGCTGCAAACTTGAGGGAGCCATTGCCCAGGCAGAACAGCAGGGAGAGGCGGCCCTCAGTGATGCCAAGTGCAAGCTAGCAGGGCTGGAGGAGGCCCTACAGAAGGCCAAGCAGGACATGGCCTGCCTGCTCAAGGAGTACCAGGAGGTGATGAACTCCAAGCTGGGCCTGGACATTGAGATCGCCACCTACAGGCGCCTGCTGGAGGGCGAGGAGCACAGGTGAGCTGAGGGAAGGATGGGCATCAGGGTGGTTGTTATCCTGCCTCCCCAGGGTGGCTGCTGCTGTTGCCATCCCACAATCTAGGAAAACAAAGCACACACCTCCTCAACACAGTGGGGGACAAACAGAGCGGAGCATTCTCTTTGAGGCAGTGCCTGACTTCTTTCCTTTGTTCTCTAGGCTGTGTGAAGGTGTTGGGCCTGTGAACATATGTAAGTAGCCGAGTCATACAACCTGGATTCTGGGTCTCGGTATTTGATTAAGTGAGGTAGAAGCCCATCACTTCCACCCTGCCCTCTGGAGCTTCTCATACCCCCACGGGAAGAGCTTGCCTGCCATGTATCCTGGGCAAGTGGAGGAAAACCCAGCAGGGCCATCCTAGCCCAAGTCACCACCTCCACAAGAGGACACTTTGCTGGAGGGTTAGCCTCAGGGTCAGCAAGAGAGGCACAAGGAGCCAGGAGAGTCTGAGAGGGGAATCAGGCTTTAGGCCTGGCTGCAACAGGCTCCAGGGAAAGAAGGGTGAATGGATGGGGGGGGGGGCTTCAAGCACTGGATGTGATTGGGTCTGAAGGCAGGGAAGTCAGCTGTTGAAATGGCTGTCCTTGGAGGCGGTAGCAAAGCTGGGAGGGTCGTAGTTCTGACTGGATAGTCTAGGGTGGGCCCTGAGCACACCTTCCTGTCCCCACAGCGGTCAGCAGCTCCAAGGGTGCCGTTCTCTATGAACCATGTGTGGTGGGCACACCCATGCTGAGGACTGAGTACAGCACAGGGACCATGGGTGTCCTCAGGAGCAATGGCGGCTGCAGCGTAGTGGGCACCGGCGAACTCTACATCCCCTGTGAGCCCCAAGGGATCATGGGCTGCGGAAGTGGGCGGAACTCCAGCACGAAGATGGGGGCAGGTAGCAACTCATGCAGTCGTTAGTGTTAGCACTGCCTTGGTCTGTAAACCCTGGACATCACACCTCCACAGGGCAGAAGACTAGAATCTCCCAAATCATCCCCTCCCACACCAACTTTACATTGCCCTGGAATAGTCCTGGGAGCTGAGTCACGCTCACCTCCACTCTAATCATCAAAGCTACATTTCAGATATCTGGGTGCAGACCCCAAGCTGGACCCAGCACGGGTGGGGAGCAGTGAGAGGCTGCATCCCCCCTCCCCGTCACCTGAAGTTGCAATGGTCAAGAGAACGACAATAGTCTAACCACTTCTCCCCAGGTGAGATGGCTAGTTGGGCACATTACAGCTTATTCTGTAGAAGAAGGCTCCCGGCTACTTTCCTCACACAGGCAGCCCTACCGTGCCCACCCCTACCCAAGCCTTCCTATCTCCCTTTCTCTGGCTCTCAAAGACCTAAGAAAATTTAACTTACAGCACCTACCTGAAGCATGCACTATTGTAAAAGAAAATCAAAAGGAGATTCCCCAAATCCTATTCTGAATTCCAAAACCAAGGTCCAGAATTAGAGTTCCTGGACTACTGGATGCTGCTGGTGTCTTCCCAGTACTGAGGCTCAAGAATGAACTTTGGGTAGTATGTTAGACTCCAACTGAAAAATCTATGTAGCTCTCATTGGCAGTTGATGGCCAGACGTACTCAGAACAAGGCTGACAGCGTGTGCATAGATGCTTCTCAGACAGTGAAGAGCTAGCCTTGGCTAAGGACCCAAGCCTCGGCCCTGTCCACCTCTGTACATAGCCACTGCTTCCTGCTCCCTCTCATTTAGTACCTCTAGCGTTGAGCCTTGAGTCAAATAGGAATCTGGTCCACCCATACGGTGCCATGTAGCTGCCCCAGTCATTTGGTGACTTGTTCACGGTCTGAGAGAGAAGTTGCCAGGCTGACCTACAAAGCCTGCCCACCTGAGTTCAATCTTTGAGGCCTCTCTGAGCTGACTGTTCCCAATAAACGGACTCTGTTCACACTCTAGGAATCAAAATGTCTCCTGCTTGGTACGGGTTATGATACGGCTGAGGGGACTCATGAGCAGCCTTCAAGAATTGCAGTTTAGGAACAGAAACGAATGTATTGCACTCATAGGAAAACCCCATATAAAAGATATGCAGGTGCCCTGTGGAATAAATAAGACACCATGCAATTCATACCAAAAACCTGTACATCACACACTTGCAAGACCCTCTCCATGTTACGAGCATACACGCAATGCACATAGCCCCCCCATTTCATGGATCCACAAGACAATCTAGGGGAGACCCTCAGGGGCCCATCAGTCAAGCTTAGCATCTCCCAAGCCCTTGGTTCTCCTCCCTCTGCACCTTTCCACTATCTTGGCAGCTCCCACCTGGGGAAAGCTTTGGAAATGAGTGTCAGCTGCACTGGAAGAGGATCAGGACTCTTCCTCACTTCTCCTCCTTTAGAGAGGCTCAGGACCTGGAAAGCAGACTGGATGACTGGATGCTAGCAGTTCCATGCTCCATGAGTCCCTAGTACTCTTCCCTGCTGGCCGTGTTGATCCGAGTTCACCCCCTCCTCAGGAGCTTTCTGTCCCTGTGTCACTCTTGCCTCCTTCCCACAGCCACACCTGTCCTGTGCAGAGCTGTAAGATAGAGGACCATGTTACTGGGGTGATGAAGAGGCCCTGTAGTCCCCAAGAACTCTGGGCCAAACTATAGAGCCCTAAATAAGGCTCAAGACGAGCTAGCGACTGTGCTGAAAGTCAGTCCACTCCTAGGTACATACCAAGAAAAACGAATGCCTATATCTACACAAAACACACACACACACAATTGTTGCAATGTTCAGAATAACCAACATTTGGAAACAACTCAAACATCCATCAACAAATAAGCAAAATGCAGTGACCCACCCAGCCAGTGTAATACGACTTTATCCTTGAAAAGGAATATGGTGCTAATGCATGCTACAACATGGGTAAATCTTGAAGCATGCAATGGAATAGAGAAATCCACAGAGATAAAAGGTGGAGAGCAGTTGCTAAGCGCAGCCGGCCAGAGAGGACACTAGGAACCAGGGAAGTAGCTAAAAGGTTCTTTCTGGTGTGATGAAAGTGTTCCATATCAGTGAGGGCAACTACAAATGCCTGTGACTATACAGAAACTCTGTCAGATCCCCTAAACAAGCATGGTGCTGTGTGCACGGTGCTGCGTGTTGAATGCTGGTGCAATCGAGGGCAGTTTCATGAGCGCACAGACCTGGAGCACTGAATACAGCTAAAGTGGCTGAGCTAGGATGGTGGGGGGCACGGAACTAAGGGTCTCACTTTAGTCAACAGGACCCAAAGCTCTCCGGGGAGAGGAGCAGGTGATAGGCAACCCCGAGCCTCAGAGCCCTGCAGGATTGTGAGGGGAGAGTTCCCTGGTGGGAGACTCAGGAGGTGGGTCTGGGGCTCGCCCTTCACATACTGAGGCAGAGCCTCCATCTGTGTCCCTGTCCGTGTGCCTGCCGAGCTTCCTGCTGGCTACTAAGCCAGGACTCTGGGAAAAGGGCTGGCCTGGGGTCAGCAACCAGCCCCTTTGAGACTCCATATCTAGGTCAATGGGGTTCCTAGGGGCTCCCCAGCAAGCACAACCCTCTGTGGACACCTGAATCAGACCTGCTTGCTGGAGAAGGAGCTCCCCAGCAAGCACAGCCCGCTGTGGACACCTGACTCAGACCTGCCTGCTGGAGAAGGATCTCCCCAACAAGCACAGCCCGCTGTGCGCACCTGACTCAGACCTGGTCGCATCTCAGAGACTCAGCACATCTCCTGATTTCAGCAATCAGGCACTTCCTGTTATCTTACAGTAACCCATTCTCCCTTCCACTGTGGGAGGTGACTCAGAGCAGGCATAAAGTGCCCCCTGGTGGTGACCTGGTAGTTCTCATTCCACACTACTGGGGACACCTCCCATCTGTGCAGCACCCCTGGGTGCTGGAAAACAAGAGGGATCGCCAGTCCTGCTGGGTGGCAGGAATCCTAGTTCCTCATTGAAGGTCCCAGTAAAGGCAGACCCGTGAGGAGGATGGGAAATACCCTTGTGTCTGTCTTCCTGAGTGTCTCATAAGACTGTGTTCCTCTCCCTGTCCTGCTCCATGAGCTTGTTCCCAGAATACTCTGCTCCTAACCCAATGGCTCTTCCTCATGCCATCACCTCTGTGGCCCCAGGCTCTCTTGCTGCTGCCTCTCTTCAGCTAGGGTTACCGAGAATACAGAAGGAAGCCCATGAGCTTGGGTTGAGACAATGGCTTCAGAAATGGCAATATGACCCTGGAGGCTGTGTCAGGAGGATCGCAGAGTCAGGGTTCACATGGAGTACAGGTCGTTCTAGGCCAGCCTGGGTACCAGAATGGAGTGGGGAGTGGGAACAGAGCGCAGTGATAGAGTGCTTGCCTAACATAGCAAGGCCCTGTGTTCAATCCCCAGTACAGAATGGGGGAGGGAGAGGGATAGAAGAGAAGGGCGGTGAGGGGAGGGAAAGAGAGGGGGAGAAAAATAGGGGAGGGGAAGGGAAGTAAAGTGAAGGGGTGAGGAAGGGAAAGAAAGGGAGGAAAGAATGGGAAGGGAAGAGGAGAAGAGAAGAGAGGAAAGGGGAAGAGGGGGGAGAAGGGGAGGTTGGAAAGGAGAGTAGGGGAGAGGAGAAAAAAGAGGGGAAGAGAGGGGAGGGGAAAGGAAGAGAGGGGAGGGGAAAGGAAGAGAGGGGAGGGGAAAGGAAGAGAGGGGAGGGGAAAGGAAGGGAAGGGAGGGGAGAGGAGAGGAGAGGAGAGGAGAGGAGAGGAGAGGAGAGGCACAGACCCTGAGCAGAGGAAGGGAAGCTGGGTCACCAGAACGGAGCGAGCAGGTGTCAGCGCACACAGAAAATGTGGAAGCCATCTGAGTGTCATACCTGAGAGGAGCAACATTTCCACTCTGGGGAGCTCACACTGAGTAGGCAAGAATTTGAATCCAACCTGAAAAACATATCCCTCTGGTGGGTAGGGGTGTCACCCAATTAAAAGGGGTCACGTTTCCTCCTCTAGGGAAACTCTGGGTCCTCAGTCTGAGAGGGCATAGACAAGAAGGTGCTGGACAATGGGCTTCCACCTCCACCCCACCCAGCCACTTTCGGGGGTTGGGGGAGGGGGCATGACTCTGGAGCTGGCTTTCTGGGCTGGAGCAGGTCTCAACAGGAGAATCTCCCGGCCAGAACCTGATGCTAGCACAAACTCATGCCCAGGCAAAGAGGAAGCACTTTGAAGAAGGTGGAGTTGAGCAAAGCCTCCTCGGCATCTGGGCTTTCCCCTCCTGCCCTTCCCACACACACCCGCAGACCAAGGCAGGCCTACCCAGGGTTCCTGGACCTTGCCTGGCTAGCTAGGAGGGGATTCCCCTCTCATCCCATGCCACAGATAGTATCATGATGACCCAGCAATCAAAGCTCGGTCACACTGCTGAGCAGAGGCAGGTCTCTGGGATTACACCCAGGCTTCCTGACAAAAGAAACTGTCGCAGCAGCAAAATCTCCAGCCCGGAGAGAGCTGTCAGGGCGACTTCTCCTCCTGCCTCCACCCACCTCTCCCCAGAACACCACTCAGGACTGTGTTATGCATCATGTGGCGAAATGATGTCTCAGAACTCTAAAGTGCTGATGGTGACAGGGTTGTGCTTGACTGGCCCCAGTCACTCACTCCCACCTTTCTCGCTCAGGAACCCCAGGAATGTCTAATGGGGTGATGAGCATCTTGCCATGGGAATTTGGGGTACAGTACAGAAGCCGGGTGGGGGCTCATCAGAAGTAGAGGGAGGATTGGGTCAGAGGGCCAACACCAAGAACAAGTATGAGGAAACTGGACTCGGACAGGCTAACCAGGCCCCTGAAAGTCACAGGCACATCACGTACCAGGGTGATATTTGACTGCTACACTATTTAGAATAGCTAGGGTGTGTTAGTGTTGAGGCCGGGGTTTCTAATCGGTAATGTCCTTGTTTCTAAGCTCTCTGTGTATAGCACTGCTGTTACCATACCTACCTGTCCAGAGCACCCTGTGCACAGCCACACTGCTGCGAGTGGGGACAGTGGGGTTAGCCAGTCCACCCGACTCCACCAGGTGACTCAAGTCTTCCTTCCTCTGTCCTTCCTGCTACCTGTCCAGCTCCAGTGGGGCTCTCCTTCCCGTTCTCCTGTGACTGCTAGTCTTCGAGACATGCGGATCCCTTTCCTCCAAGCAGGTGGACACAAACTCCAAGAATGAAAGCTGGAGAAAGATCTGGCTACACCCTGTGAGCCCCCACATTTCTGTACCCCCACCGTCTCCAGGGCCATACCTGTGAGCCCCCACATTTCTGTACCCCCACCGTCTCCAGGGCCATATCTTCCCATGCTGATGCCGGGAGGCTCCTCTGCCTAAAAAAACCACAGAGCCAAATGCCCAAATGCCCCTTTATCCTTTCTCTGTCTGCTTTGTCTTTCTACGTTTAACTCTTGAGATGCATTCATTGATACAACAAAACGCAGCAATATGTCTACCCGCCCCCCCCCTTGCTTCCTAGAGCTAGCTCTCCTGACAGGGCATACAGCAGACAGATGATGGCAGCCAAGCTGATGCAGAGAGTACTTGGGTGAAGGAGGAAGTGGGGGGAGGGAGGGGACTCCAACAGCAGGTGAGAGAGTGGATGGAGGCTCTTGGAGCCCAGGGAAGGAGCGCACGAGAGCTCAAAGGGGGCAGCTCACGCTTTTAGTCCCAGACCTCTGGAGGAGGCTGAGGCAGGCAGATCTCTGAGTTCAAGGCCAGCCTGGTCTACGAAGTGAGTTCCAGGATGGCCAGAGATACACAGAGAAACCCTGTCTTGAACACGAACAAAGAGAAACAGGAAGGGATAAATGTCTGCAGCAGGGAAGTCCCTCCTGAGCGGTGGGAAAGCAGGGGGCTGGGCAAAAAGCAAGAGGCGGCGGGGGCAAAAGTGTTGGCAAGGGGACCTCAGAGTTTCTCCAGAGAGGCACTGGCTCTGAAGGCCCTCAGCAAAACTATGGCATGTTAAGTAGGGTCTTTGAAGGACTCCTACACTATGGTGTTAAGAATGGTCTGAAGGAACAGGGTCAAAAGCCAGAGACATCCCAGGAGTGTGAGTCAGGAGACCCACTGAGGAGCAAGCAATGGACCCCGGCTGGCACAGCCCCGTGGGCTGTAAGCACGTAGGGTCCAGGTCTGCTGACGGTAGGTGTGGACGGAGGATGAAACAGGATGTGGTTCCAAGCTTATCACATGGGCCCTGTAGACAGTGAGACTGGAGAATAAGAAATATGAAGTAGAAAGAACTAGGGGAAGCTTGGGATGCATTGCTTGAGGTGTCTGTTTGATATCTAAATGGAGCTATTGATTGATATATATGCTTGCGGATCTGAGAAGATGGCCCAGTGGTTCTTCCAGAGGACTCACGCTCCATTCCTAGCTCCTGTACTGAGCTCACAACCCCACTCTAACTCCAGCTCCAAGAGATCCAACATCCTCTCTGGCCTTCATGGGCACCTGAACTCTCGTGCACATGCCTTACACACACAGGCACATACTAAAAATAAAATAAATCTTCAAGAGGACACAGCGTGTGGGGCAGTGTGAGGTGCAGGCATGCGTTGGTGTTCACTGACAGGCAGAGGATTTAAAGCCCTGAGTCTGTGTGATGTCACCAAGGGGTGGAGAAACAGTCAGAGGCTGACCCGGGGACCCTGGGTATGTAAAGCTTGGACACGTGACTGGCTACGAAGACTCAAAAGGAGTTGGAGAATACAGTGTCTGGAGTGGAGAGAAGGCCGTGTTTGGAAGATAAAGGGGAGGGAGGGAGACCATGGAGGCCGCAATAGAAGCTGCTGGTGAGCCTTACTAGAAGTATTCTCCTGTTCTTTATTTTCCTTCTCCCCCTTTAGACTAACAGCTGACAGAAAAAGACTGATATAACTTGGCGTATAAACACACACACACACACACACACACACACACACAGAAACACAAACACATATGTACACATATACATACATATATATACTATAAATATACATATACATATATGTAGATAGATATATAGATATCCCAATCATTCAAGCACATGTTTTCCCCAAGCATAAAGCAAGGCCAGGCACTGTAATGTAAAAAGTGAGCTGGAGCTTAGAGTCCTGAATATCTGTAATATTGCCAGCTGTGATCAACTCCACTGGCTTATCCTGAATATCTATAATATTGCCAGCTGTGATCAACTCCACTGGCTTATCCTGAATATCTGTAATATTGCCAGCTGTGATCAACTCCACTGGCTTATCCTGAATATCTGTAATATTGCCAGCTGTGATCAACGCCACTGGCTTATCCAGGTCCTTTCTGCTTTGTTTCTGTGACCCAACCAAAAAATTATGAATGATTCAAGGAACCTGTGAGGATAGGTCTGTAACTCAGCTCCAGGATATGCCTGGGGCTTAAAGGTGGAGGCTCCAAGCCATGTGAATAACTCTACACATGCTGCCTGGGACAGAGCAGAGACTGAAGAAGAACTGTCCTTTGAGAGTCTTAAATGAGGAATGTGTCCACACCGACCTCAGTGAGGTCTGTTCTAAAACAGCCAGACCATGAAGGGAGAACCCTGCCAGGGCCTTCTGAGCACTGAGTCTCCCCGCACAGGTGCAGGAGCTCTCTTCTCTCTGTAGGATCTCCTCCTTGAGCTGTACATACTGATACCATGTCTCCTATGCACACCCCTCCTGCCTTGGAGAATTCGCACTGGATACCCACATTCCTCCAGACCCTCTGCCTGGAACTGTTAACATTCTGACTCTCTGGCGGTTAGCCACACTTGGGCGGGGGGCCTTTGTATTTACGAGCAAGGCAAATTAATATCCCCATAATGGCAATTGTGGTGGACTTATAGGGAAAATAAGACTATAATGTTTATGTGTTTATATGTTTTTAATATTTATAGGTTACCTGCTCCAGCCCGCATCCTGATGAGACTAGGTGTGCCTGAATTAGTTCGCTGTGAAAGACGTTATAGACAAGAGTTTCTGCTAACTACCCAAGCTCATAAATGCTTTTAAATGGCTTTTTTTGTTTTTATGAGGCCAATACTCATGTCCACACACACATAAAAGGGGTGAGAGGGATCCACTAGCCTCACAGAGACTCTCAGCTCCAGCTCACCCCACTGCATATCGCTCCTCAGCTGTCACCCACTAAGCCGCCCGCCATGTCTTGCCGCTCCTACCGAGTCAGCTCTGGTCATCGGGTGGGCAGTTTCAGTTCTTGCTCAGCAATGGCCCCTCCAAATCTGAACCGCTTCCGGACTAGCTCTGTCTCCTGCAGGAGCGGGTTCGGCTTCCGTAGTTTTGGTGGCTTTGGTAGTCGGAGTGCTATCCACTTTGGATCGTCCTCACCTCGGATTGCAGTTGGGTGCTCTCGTCCTATCCGCTGTGGAGTTGCCTTTGGAGTTGGCTCCGGTGATAGCAGTGGAGTTGGTCTGGGCTTCAGGGCCAGCAGTGGTGTTGGCCTGGGGTTTGGAGCTGGCAGTGGCCTTGGCTATGGTTTCGGAGGCCCTGGCTTTGGCTACAGAATTGGAGGAATTGGAGGCCCATCGGCCCCCTCTATCACAGCTGTGACTGTTAACCAGAGCCTGCTGACTCCCCTCAATCTGGAGATCGACCCCAACGCCCAGAGGGTGAAGAGAGATGAGAAGGAACAGATCAAAACCCTCAACAACAAGTTTGCCTCCTTCATTGACAAGGTACCTTGCTGGGTGACCCCTGGGATAGGCACTGAGAGTTAAGGGTGCCAGGGTGCTCTTCCCCTTCAAAAGAGCTGGCCCTGGTCTGAGCCATTGCTTTGTACCGAAGGCATCTGCCAAAGGCATTGAGGGATTGGTGGTTTTAGATTGTTCTTCACTGAGAATAGACAAACCAGAGGAACTGCTGCATGATGAGACAGACTAAGACACTGGCCACAGATTCTGGAGAAAAGGAAGATGGTCCAGCTAAACCTACGGGGATATGGGCAAACCAAGCCCTATTTCTTGGTTACTTGGAAATGTCTCCTACAAAGGTGGAGGCTTCAGTCAGGTGTTCAATTGGCTCCTGTGTGAAATATTTCATCCTTTAAGATCACGGTGTTCTGAAGGGAGTTTTTATAGTTCCTAAGGCATATGGTCTCATCCATTTAGCCTCGGGAGAGTGGAGAATGGACTGGAGTGATCTTCATGTAAAAGACAAAGAATTCATGCACCCAACATAGGCTACCACAATCTGGTTGAGATTGAGGAAAATACACATGACCATCAATAGCTGAATACAGAAATAGTGATGTGAATTCTACAAAAGCAGAGACCGTGTGTGCATGGAGACGAGGCTTGGTCTCTAGAGGCAGGAAAGAACCTCTGTGAGCTCATTTTGCCTTGGAGCCAAAGAGCTCAGCGATAGAATATTGGAGATGCTGGTCAAGGTGTACGGTCCCAGGTAGCCAATTTCTCTAGCACAATGACCCCCATTGTAGTCACTGCTCCGTGTCTCTGCTGGGGTTGGCCGATACTGGTCTCAGATCCAGGCAAGCCCAGCTGAAGCTCATTTTTCGAGCTTCCTCGTGACTGCCTGACACTTTGCTTAGATGTGGAGGGGAGAAGTGGTACTGAAATGTCTTTGTAGCAAAGCGTAGCTGTGTGTGAGGAGAGGTCATAGACCTGTCCTCCTGGCTTCTGATGAGTTAGAGGTACAAGGAAAGCCAGCAGAAGGAGGAACACTGATAATACACGACAGTCTTCACTGGCCATCTGGAGAACTGGCCTACACAGGTGCACTATCAAGCCCTTTAATGTGTTGCCTTTGCTTCTTGGATGTAGGTGAGGTTCCTGGAGCAACAGAATAAACTCCTAGAGACAAAATGGAGCTTCCTCCAAGACCAGAAATGTGCCCGCAGCAACCTAGAACCTCTCTTCGATAACTATATCACCAGCCTGAGGAGGCAGCTGGATGTACTAGTCAGTGACCAGGCTCGGCTGCAGGCTGAGAGGAACCACGTACAGGACATCCTTGAGGGTTTCAAGAAGAAGTGAGTATACCTGGGCTGCCCACACCTGGGCACTGTATTTCCTGAAGCAGAAGCCCAGTGCAGATGAGATAGGATTGTTATTGGCTAGAAAACCAAGCTTCAGGATGCAAGGAGGACAGTGGTGTGAGAAATGAGACAAGGAGGTCCTCTGTGTGGAAGAAACAGATTTGGAAAGGCGTGGGGTGGGGGGCGTTCTTAACACTGCCTGTAGGAGTGACTAAATCGACTCTGGAAAGAAGGTCTTTCGCTTTTAAAGAAGCCCCCACACTCAGCACTGTGTCAGGTCCTACCTCCTCTGTGCTCAGCTGCAATGCCTGAGTTGTTTCTCACAGAGAAGTGTAGGAAGGTCCAGATTTTCAGACCCTAAATCCAAGTTGAGAAAGTAAAGGATTTGGAGGACCACTAGCATAGAGAAAGTTCTAAAGAGAGGACTGACAGATACTACACTGTGAGTAGCAATGGAGAACCATGTTCCTCAATAAACCAGGATCGTGTTGAGGGATTAGTGAGGGCTTAGGGGTAATGAGAGTGAGGGCTTACCCTCTCCTCCATGCTCCCAGGTATGAAGAGGAGGTGGGATGCCGATCCAACGCTGAGAACGAGTTTGTAGCTCTGAAGAAGGTAAGGCCCAGCAAAGAGTCCAAGGGAAGTTCTGTGTGGAGTCACGTATTCTCCAGAATCCCAGCCCCAGCCCCAGTAACTTCTCAGACAGCCCTACAGTGGCTGAAACTGCTCATCTAACAACAGAACCCCAAAGATCAAATCCAGTTCCCTTCAAAGTTTTGACTGGACCACAGATTATTTGAGTTTGGGTGCTGTGAGTTTGAAAAAGATGGACTCTTAAGTTTCTTGAATTACCAAGGCTTTCTTGGTAATTAAAAAAAATCTGTTTATTTGGTGTGCACAGGAAGGGCACGTGTACTCCATGGTGCATGTGTGGACAGCTTGGGAGGGTTGATTCTCTCCTTCTACCATGTGGGACCCAAGGATTGAACTCAGGTCTTCAGGCTCCACGGCAAGCTCTCACCTCCTGAGTCATCTCTACGGCCCCTCTCTTTGCTTTTAAGTGGGTTTCCACATGGCTATAGGGGAAGAGGAACCATCACAGTAGGAACGGATGGCTCCTCCTGCCGAGCTCCGGACCTCTAGGTGGGAAGGGTGAATAACAGAGGCAGTGATTTCATCCTTCCTTTTTCCGCAGGATGTAGACACAGCTTTCCTGAATAAATCGAATCTGGAAGCCAATGCGGATGCCCTGGCCCAGGAACTTGAATTCCGGAAGGCTCTGTACCTGGAGGTGAGACTCGTCTTCCCTAGGCACTCAAGCATGAGACTGCTCAGGCTGCACGCCCTGGAGGCTGAGTCAGGCCTTTGGGTTTCTGGGTGCTGGTTTTCTACAAATAGTTCCACTCCTATGCAGACCTGTGTGCTCTCTGTCACCTTGTCTGGGGGATGAGGAGGTCAGGGACTTCACAAGGCATCTCCACGGCCATGTTAGGCCTGACAATGGCCTCCTGTCACCTGTCATCTAGATCTTCATAGGCCAAGCTAAAGGATGGGTTTTGGAAAGTCTGGCAAAATGAATTGCCAGAAGGAGAGACATGAATCTGATTTGACTAGCCAAACCAATGCCATTTGTCTCCACGCGGCCTGTGTAGGCTGAAGAGGAATCAGCCAGAGCTGCAGGGGAAGGTCTCAGCAGGGTGGGACTCTGGTTCTCTGAAGATTCTGGATCTAAGAATCTAGGTTCCACTGTGTTTTAAAATGTTGCTCCCTCTCAATGGACCCTGACCAGCCCAGCCACCATGTGTGTAGATAACGTGAATTTAAGCAGCCGTCACTGAGGTACCCCTGGTTTTGATAGTCACCTAAGCCAGAGCAAGTACCCGGAGGTATGCTCTAAGCATATGACAAGGGTTCTAAAAGCAGACTCAATTGCTTCTCAAGCATGCCTTTTTTTCAAATATTTTTTACAATATCAGAAAGCAAGAAGCAAAGCTCCCTGTTTCTGATTCACAGGGGACACTGTGACAGAGTCCCAGCTGCTAATGGATCACTGAGTCCCTCTGCCTTGCTGCTTCTCCAATACAGGAAATCCAGCTGCTGCAGTCACACATCTCAGAGACATCTGTCATTGTGAAGATGGACAACAGTCGGGACCTGAACCTGGACGGGATCATAGCTGAAGTCAAGGCCCAGTATGAGGAGGTGGCAAGGCGCAGCCGCGCTGATGTTGAGGCCTGGTACCAGACCAAGGTACCAGACCAAGGCAACAGGAGACTGGGGGAGGGGGACAGGTACCCTGGGGTGATGACTTTAGTCTGAGGTCTTCAACCCAGACTTCATGTGATCTAAACACTGCATTCTGCTCCTAGTATGAGGAGATGCGGGTGACAGCTGGCCAACACTGTGACAATCTACGAAACACACGGGATGAGATCAATGAGCTGACCAGGCTGATCCAGAGGCTGAAAGCAGAGACTGAACATTCCAAGGCTCAGGTGAGAAAGGAAAGGAGAGAAAGCTACAAAGAGAGAAAAGTCGGGGTCCTTGGCTTTGAGAAGCCTCAAGTCTGGTAGGTAAAGGACCCATCAAGACCTAGATACAAAACAGAGGGCTGTCCAGAAAAACTACCAAGAAAAGAGAAACATGGACCAGAAGGAAGGCCTGGGTAGGGGAGGTAGAAAGAACAGAAGACTGGAATCCTTAGGTCTGTCTCAAGGCAGCAGAAACCCAGTGGGGATGGAGAGCGGAGAAAAGCAATACTCCACCCCTTTCTGACCACAGTCACCATCCCTGGAAAAGCAGCCACCTAGAGCTTCAACCCAGGCCTGGCTGTAGGTTTCACCCCTATCAGTAAGGACAGCATTGCCAAGCCCACTGGGGGAACCCTGCGTCCCTAGCAAAGCCCACACGCAGACTCCCTTCCCTGCAGTGTACCAAGCTGGAGGCCGCCGTGGCCGAGGCAGAGCAGCAGGGCGAAGCGGCCCTCAATGACGCCAAGTGCAAGCTGGCAGATCTGGAGGGCGCCCTGCAGCAGGCAAAGCAGGACATGGCGCGGCAGCTGCGGGAATACCAAGAGCTCATGAACGCCAAGCTGGGCCTGGACATCGAGATCGCCACCTACAGGCAGCTGCTGGAGGGCGAGGAGATCCGGTGAGAGCAGGAAGGAGTGAAGTCATCTGTACAGAAAGGTTATCAAAATAAAAGGAGGGAGCCAAGTGAAGAAACCTGGAATGAGCAGTCTCTAGATAGAACAATACATTTTCCAAAAATGTTAGCCGGTTGCCTCTGACACAGGATCCGAAGGGGCCGTGCTTACAAATGTGTTTACAAGAGAGCTGCACCAGGCCATAGGCATTTTATCTGGCTGATTAATTGGTTAAAATATAATAATAAGTCGCCGAATAGTTTAGTTCAATAATTTAGAGGCAATCTCTAGAAACATGATATGTTCCAAAATTGCGCTAAGAGTTGCTGGTGAGACTCACCTGTCCCTGTCTACCCAAACAAGAAGCCCTCTGCCAGAAAACATGTGAATTCATTCATTTCTTTCTCTCTCCAGGATCTGTGAAGGTGTTGGACCAGTAAACATATGTAAGTATCTAGCCTTTTCTCAGACCATTTCTTAAGGAAGCTCCTGAGATAGCTTGTCTGGCCAAGACAGTCAGGGACGCAGACCATGGGGTCCCTGTCCTCCGCAGAGGCTCTAGAACAAAGAATAAAAGTGGTTTATCGGCCTTCGAAGTGGAAGAAAGTTCCTGGAAAGAGACTTGTGGCTTTCAGAGGCTGTGTTTGCAGCCATCACATAGACCTAAACGGAATGGGAAGGCTGTGTCAAAGAAGAAATTTACATTTGGATTGCAGGGATGGGGCAATGATAAATGGAAGTGGTCCCCCTCCCCCAGCCCCCTGCTGCTTCTAAACAGAGCACGGGTTGGTCCCACAGCAAGCGTGCTAGGCGCTGGCACTGCAGAACAAGTACAGCCCCCGTGCTGTGGAACTCCAGTCTTCTTGAGAAGGGTAGTACTAGCCAGTGCCACACTAATCTTGGAAGGACACCCGTGGGGGTGGGGCAGGCAGAGTACACCAGATTTACTCTCAGAGAAGAGTCCTGATTTGCTGGGAGGCAAAGGGGCAGCAATGCTCTTCTGCAGAAGGTCAAACCCAGAGGTCACAGGGACGGCAAGGACTCTGGTGCAAAAGCAGAGAAGAGAATGTCAAGCTTACACTCAGGGCTGCTTTAAGCAAGGCTTAGCTGGATTCCAGTCCTGAGATATGGGCTGAGTCCAGTGGAGCCCAGCGGGGCTGCAGAGCAGAGTCATCAGTGGGGCAGAGATGGCTGGCTAGGACAAGGTGCTGGCAGCATTTCTTGTCTGTTCAATACATGGAAACAAGCAAGAGTTGCAATATAGCCAAAGAGAAGCCACCCTGTGGTTCTACGAAGGCCACTGATCCCTGGGTGACACATCTCACTTGGCCTCTCAAATCCACCTGACATGGAACACAGACAAATAGTAGTTTGTAGACATTAATGGCAGTCTATTTGTGGGCAGAGGCAAATGCCCAGGGTTCGAGAAGCATCCTCCCCCTTCCATCTGCATGTAGACTTAGTCACTGAGCCACTAGACAAGCAGCTGCTGAGTCCTGTATTGCATCGCTTCCCTTCCTTCTCCACAGCTGTGAGCAGCTCTCGAGGAGGTGTGCTGTGTGGCCCCGAGTCCTCCTTGGTCTCTGGATCCAGCTTCTCCGGCAACAGTGGGGTCACCTTCTCCAGCAACAGTAGCATCCGTACCACTGGAGGGGTTCTGACTTCCTCAAGCCTGAGGGCTGGTGGGGACCTGCTGAGCTCTGGGATCAGAGGAGGCTCAGTGTTGGTGGGAGATGCCTGTGCCCCCAGCATCCCCTGTCCACTACCCACTGAGGGTGGCTTCAGCAGCTGCAGTGGTGGCCGCGGCAACCGCAGCTCTAGTGTCCGCTTCTCCTCCACCACTAGCTCTCACAGGACCAGGTACTAAGATGACCACAGCCTGGAGAAGAACCAGCCGAGCCGTCCTTGCTTCTGTCCCCTGAGGTGCATAGACTCTGGTCCTGAGGGATCCCCAGCCGCTCTTCCTGCCAGTACACAGCCCTACCCATGTCCTCTTGAAGGACTTTTTATCGTGTAGACACACATCCACAGCCCCAGTGGCACTAGCATCTCCCTAACTCCCAGTGTCTTTTCTTCGGATCACCTTCAGGCTTCAGTCACAGTAAATGTATTTTCAGCACTATTCCAGGAAGCGGTACATGCAGGAGAAAGGGAGCATCCAGAGAAGCATGAGCACAAAGCCCTGGGGCCTACAGGAGTCCTTAGCCACATCTTGTTCTCTCGTCTCCCCTTCCTTGGCAGAAGAGGCTTCTCTTTCCCTTCCCTGGCCCCAAAGGACACAGTCCTTGGAGTCTCCACGGTGGTTCTCCTCCCAGTGACTCATCTGCGCCGGCCGTCTCATGGCTGCCGGTTTATCTGTGATACGTGAGTCTACCAAGTAGGTGGAATGCATAAGGAGAGGGGGCTTCTCAGCTCTGGGTGTCTTGTCCTGTGGTGATGCGAGGACCAATTCTGCCCTGCAAACCCCAGAAGAGGTGGCTGAGGGTGGGTGGGTGCCTGTTTGTACTACTCTCTGTGTTCCTGGGTTTTCAATAAACTTGCCAAGCTAACTTCATGAGGATTCTGCCTGTTCATTCAGATCACACCGAGGAGGTGGCCTATGGGAACCCACTAGTTCACTCTAAGGAGAGTGTGACCACAGAAAGGGCTGGTGTCCTAGACCCATGGAAAGAAAGGGTCTAAGCCTCCCAGGGAGGGTCTCACAGTTCTGGAAGGCAGAGGTGACAAGGTTTCGAGGTTCTGAAAACAAGTGCCAGCCTATCCACTCTTCTGTGGGTCAGCATGACCTCTTCCTGACCATGCTGGCTCCTCCCCTTTTCTGCAGCTCCCAGCCCACCACCAACCCTCTGAGATCACCGCAGTGGTAGCCTCGTCTCTCTGTCCTTACTCGTGTCTCCATCCAATGTACTCAGCACAGGGCTACTAGAGAAGTCTTTCTCACACAGAAAACTGGTCATAACCCCATTGTTTCAAGTCTTCAGAGGCTTCCCATTGCCTTCTGGAAGTAGGTGAAGCTCCTTAACATGACATTCTGGTTCCACAGAATCTATCCACATACCCCCACTCCCAGCCCTTCCCTCAACAGCACCCACTTCCAACCTGCCGTGGCGCCTGCCGTGATGCCTGATAATAGAATGTTGGCCTTGCTCTCAAGGAGCTTCTGGTCTAGTCTTCAGAGAAGGGTAGATACATAACTGGTCCTTGGGAGGTTGAAAGCTGCGCTGACACCAAAACAGACGGCACAGCACATAGAGGAGAGGACCAGCACAGACATGGGCAGTGCGGGTTTCCTAAAGGATGTGGTACCAGCAGAGATGCAAAGGATGGTGAATGAACCATCTAAATGGGGCAACGGGTGCCAATCTAGGCCACAGTATGTGCAAAAGCCTAGAGACTGTGGATAGCGTGGCAGGTAGGGGGGGCCTGCCCGGAGCCAGGGAGAATGTTACTAGAAGTCAAGATACAGCAGCAAGTGGAGGGCAGGAGTCCACGAGCAGGGGCCCAGGCAGCACCTGGCACAGCGGTCAGGGCCCAGGCAGCACCTGGCACAGCGGTCAGGGCCCAGGCAGCGGCCACACTCAGCACCCACCGTCTTCTTCTAAGGCAGGCATACACCTAGTTTCTTCACACATCCCGTCTTTCCTGACCCAGCCAGCAGCCTGGACACCTGCCTGTCACCCTGCTCAGACAATCTTACCAGTCCCCTGCCCTCTGCCCCGGGGCCCATGCATATCCGCCTCATCTCTACTGAGTCACAGTCCTCAGTTGAAGCAGCATGGACACTGCCCCCGTAAGGCCTTGGTGCCTCTCTCAGCCAGACCAATAACCACCCACCATCAGTGACCAATTCATTACCTCAGGTCCAAACTGACCTTGAACTAGCTTCTCTTCAAAACTTCATGTTGGCCCTTTTCATTTGCGCTGCCTGACATGACATTACTTTGTGATGGGCATGTCATGAACACTACTGGACCGCAGGAATGTGGCACGTCCCTTGCCTTTGCTCCCTCAAAGGCTCTTGTCCAGTTTCTCCGGGGGGCCCGGTTCCTGCAGGGGTGGCACAGGATCTACAGCATCAGGTGCCTGCAGCACCAGGCAATGTGGCACTAGTGGCCGGCAGCACTGTTCGGCTGGCTGTGCCCAAATCTTCACAGACATCTTTAGCTTCTTTCTCTCTCTCCCAGTCCCATAGTCACTCCATCAGAAAATCTTAGCTTAGTGCTCAGCCGTTACCACTTCCCTGCATGGCACTGACACTCAAACTGCTCTGTCCTCCCCGGGCAATTGCAGTCAACTTCTAACTGGTCCTTACTTCTGCTTTCCTTCAGTCTGTGCGCCAAGAGCCGCCAGAGGAATCCTACTGAAAGCAAGCCCCGGGGCTGAGGACAGAACTGGGGCAAAGTGTGTTCTTTGAACAAGAAAGGCCTGGCATCCAATCCTCGATGCTTAGGAAATTTTAAAATAAAATAAAATAAAATATAGTACTCTGGATGAATTAAAAAATATTCATTTGCGTATTCTGAAAAGTAAACAAAAAGAGGCCGATTGTGGCCGAAGGCAAGGCTTCAGAAAGTGGCCAAGTGTTTATTTTATTCACCTACACACACACACACACACACACACTCAAGGCCTTACTTGAGCTGAGGGTGGAGCAAGAAAGCATCAGCTTAGACAGCTGAGATCCCCATGAAAATCCCACCTTTCCACATGAAGGGAAAAGAAGGGGTCCTTATGCATTAGGGTTATGGCTTTGCTTGAGGGCTGGGCCCTGCCGGGCTTGGCAGGACTTTGTAGCAGGATTGTGGTTTTAAAGCCTGAGAGGTTTGGTGGCTCTGGCATGAGGAACCAGGAAAAGAGTTCCGGAGAAGGGCTGGTGGCGTCAAGTTGAACAACTGGAGAAGGAAATGCTTGTGTGTGTGTCTACCACATCCTAGGCTTGCCTTGTGTCAGAGCCAAGAGTCAGCTAGGACACCCAAAGGGAGATGCAAGGACTAAGAAAACAAAAGAGACAGGACAGAGTCGGGAGTTTTGCCGGTCAGTGCCAAACAGCATCGAGTTACTTCAGAGCCTTCAAAAACCCGAACAGAGAGCGCAGTGAGTTAACCACTTCAAGCACTGTCCTTGAGACGAGGAGCAGGCAGGCTCGCGACCTACCACGTGCCTCCTGCAAGCAGCAAGCAGTTCCATTTACTATCTGGACGTGCCTTCGGCTGGCATTCAACAGGCCTGCGGCTTAGCAAATAATGTGTTCTTTCCCATGGGCTTCACCAGAACATTCTCCCAGCTCTTAAGGAGAACGGAACAAGCAAGCTTGAACTTAAATGACTTCTAAGTCAGAATGGGCTCTACATAGAAACTGCGTCACTTGTGGGCTCCCACAGCCTTGAGTGTCACTGGCATGGAAAACCCAAAGCAACATTCCAAGAGCTTGGAGATTTGCGGTTAGACTACCGACTCCACCCACATTTCGAGCAAATCCCCAAGTGACGTAGCCTGCTGTGGGAGCTCCTTCCGCCCCCTCAGCCAATAGCCTTTAAGATACGGTGCGGTGGGCGCGCCTTCCGCTCCCTCAGCCAATAGTCTTTGTCTGCTCTCTAGAACAGCCTCAGAGCATCCAGTATAGACATGAAAAAAGGAGAGGCTTTGTCACCACCACCCCTCCTGGGTCAGCTGGAGCAGGCAGCCTGAAACTGACTGGGGTGGTTCCCACAATAAAACCAAATTTGAACATAAGGATTGTTTCAGGACCCTGAGTGGATAAAGCACCAACTCTGTGTGTGTGTGTGTGTCTGTGTGTGTGTGTGTGTGTGTCTGTGTGTGTCTGTGTCTGTGTGTCTGTGTGTGTCTGTGTGTGTCTGTGTGTAAACTAAAGTTATTTTGATGTTCAAGAAGTCAAGAAAAGTTGAGCAATTCTCATGGGGAGGGAGAGTCAACAGACCCCCGTCACGGTTGATACAGCTGTAGGGATTAGCACACTAGCACACAGAGACTATGGAGCGCTCATGTCACCATGCTCTGTATGGTAGGGAGAGAGAGACACGTCTGAAATGAATAAAAGGGGAAATTAGGTCTTGGAGTTCAGGCCTGCAATCTCAGCACTCAGAAGGCTGAGGCAAGGAAATTGCAAATTCAATACAAGGCCTCCCTGGGTTAGAGTGAGTTCAAGGACAGCCCAAGCAACTTACCTCACAATAGAAAGCTTAGAAGTGCCTGGGCTAGAGATCAGGGAAGAGTGTTTGCCCTGCATGTTCAAATGTTTGCTAGGGTCAATCCTCAATGAAGTAAGAAGGGGAAGGGAGGGGAGGAGAGGGGAGGGGGAGATAGAGAAAGTCAGAGAAAAACAGAGGTAGTTCTCAGAAACAGAGAACAGATGATAAGAGACAAACAGTGGCATTTATAACTGAAAGCAGGATGCTTAGAAAGTAGAAAACGGTGATGAACTTCACAGCAAAAAGAGAGGATGGAGGAAGGAGCCAGTGCTCTGGAAACAGGACAATTGTCCTTATCTACTAGTGAGAACAAAGAGAAAAGAACTGGAAAATATTAAGCAGAACAGGGTGGCACATTGCACATGGGAATAATAATCCAAACCACTGGCTTTCTCATCAGAAGCGCAGACGACGGTGGAGCAGCACATTCCAAGTGCTCAGGACTGAGTAGGAAAAGAGCGTCAAGTGCTCCTTCGTTTGGCCGTTTCTCTGGAGGAGTGGGTGCTGAGCTGGGAGCCAGGCAAGCCTTTGCCACAGAGCTGCACCGGCCCTGCAAAGACGGGACCCCGTGGCCAGCAAACACATCCTTCCATAGCAAAAGAAGGAAGGAAAAGGCAGACAGGCCCTGTGAGAACTGAGATCTGCTTGGACCCAGGCTTGAGCTCTTCAAAGTGAAGGAGCAGTGCAAGGCACAAATGGAGGGAGAGTGACAGGGAGTGTCTGACTGAATGCAGGAGACGGTCTGTCTTCTTCCCTTATAGTCTTCAAAGTATGCACAACTGCTGAAAACAAAAATGGCAGCCTCCTCAGATGAGGTGATCATGGGCCAGAGTTTCTCTGCTCAGCCCCAAGCTTCTGGCAGACCAACTGATGGTGTTTGCTGCCCTCTGCTGGCCATCAGCTTCAGCGAGGTTGTTGGAGCGTCCAAGCTGATGACTGGAAACTTCAGCATCTTTCAAAACTCTTTTTTCCTCCTCACAAATTGTATTTAGAGCCTTATATTACTCAATAAAAATTTCTATAAGAATCCTATCTCATGCTCACCACCTTGGTCCAAGAAAGACACACGAGTGGGAGCTTCCAAGTCCTGCAGTTCTCAAACGTGGAGTGGTCCTCTGGACTTGGGGTCTGGTGTTGCACACAGGTAGCATTTACATCCACCTTCAAACATTTGAGGTAGTTATTCACTTGTACACAACTACAGTCAGCCAACTCATAAGCAACTAAATTCTCAGAGCGTTTGCAAGTGCTAGGGACCCACCAATGACAGACAAGATGTCTGTCCCCATTGGACTTCTTTGGGGGCAGGGAAGAAATACGTGATGGTGGACACACAGAATTCATGGGTTATACAGTGCACTGGAAGGGTTTAAGTGCTACACGACTTTTTTAAGTAGCTAAGGGCTGGGCAGATGGCTCAGTGAGCAAACTGTGGATATAAGGACCTAAGTTTGAATCTTCAGTACCCATGTAAAAACCAGGGTGTGGTCATGAATATCTCTAATCCTAACACCATGGGCAGAGGCCGGTAAATCTTCAGAGCTCACTGGCCTACCCAAAACAGAGAGCTCTGGGTTGAGAGAAGAACAGATCCTGTCTTGGACACTAAGAAGAACAGCTGAGAAAGACAACTGAAGCTGACCTCTGGCCTCTGCAAGCTCACACACGGGACACACATGCACACGCACACACACACACTCACAGAGCAATCGGAGCAATATAGCCAGAAGGAGGCAGTTCTAGGATAGAATGGGAGGTCACCATTTTTAAAAGAAGAATCAGAAATGTTTTTTTGCACAAAGCCCCACATGAAGCAATGGAGGAAGCCTTTTGGACAAGATGAGAACACTGAGCAGAAAGGACAGCCATTCAGAAGTCCTGAGACAGGTTGAAGGACCAGTGTAGGACCAAGAGCAGAGGAAAGAGACGTGTGAAGAGGCAAACGGGCAGGCAGAAAAGGCCTTTTCACCTGCATACAATACGGAGCCAACGGGACATTAGAGCAGGTAAGTGATATGATCCAGCCTAAGACAGGTAGGTCTCTGGGAACTGGGGGTCCGGGAGCAGCAGCAGGGAGACCAGCAGTGCAGCTTGTCTGTTCTCTAGCTAAATACAGCAGTAAATGCATGATTGCTTTCTGGGTCCATGGTTCAGCCAAACACAGCAGAGGAAACAGCACCTATGCTGAGTGTGTTAGGCTTGTCCTTGTCCTGCTCCCTATACACCACAGTGTGACAATTCAGACAGCGTTGACATTGTATCAGACACCAACACCACAGTGTGACAATTCAGACAGCGTTGACATTGTATCAGACACCGACACCACAGTGTGACAATTCAGACAGCTTGACATTGTATCAGACAC
>NC_022017.1:2836823-2857389 GCF_000317375.1 Microtus ochrogaster
GACATTGTATCAGACACCGACACCACAGTGTGACAGTTCAGACAGCATTGACATTGTATCAGACACCGACACCACAGTGTGACAATTCAGACAGCATTAACATTGTATCAGACACCAAGGTTACCTAAAAATGACTTCAAGTGCTCAAATGTTTGGGGTCTCTAAGCAAATTCTACACCTTTGTGTAGAAGGGACTTCAAGTCTTTGGATTTTGACATCCTCAGGGTTCCTAAACCCATGGACACCCAGGAATGACTTCATGGCGTTATATAGCTGTCTTCCTCCTACGATTTGGGATGTGTTTCTACTTCTAAAAAGAGAATGAAGCTTTCAGAACCACTAATGTGGCCCGAGACCAGAGGTTCTGCTGCTGGAGCAGGAAAGCTGCTGTAGGGAGGACTCGGGGAGTGGGGAGCTGGAGCAGGAAAGCCACTGTTTGGAGGGCTCAGGGAGTGGGGAGCTGGAGCAGGAAAGCCACTGTTTGGAAGGCTCAGGGAGTGGGGAGCTGGAACAGGAAAGCCACTGTTTGGAGGGCTCAGGGAGTGGGGAGCTGGAGCAGGAAAGCCACTGTTGGGAGTACTTGGGGAGTGGGGAGACAGCCTGAAAGGACAGCTTGGGAGAGAATGGGTCTCGGGGTTTCCAGAGAGAAAATCATGAGGAAGGAGTGGGGACAGTGCAGGGAGAGCTTAACCAGCTGGTGCAGGACTGGCCTGTGCTATCCCAGGCAGAGATAGTTGTTCCTCCAGCTGCTCCCTATTTCCCCCGTGCTGGGTCTCTGAGCCGTGCCCAGATCTGTGAACACTGAAGAAAGAGTCGGGGGGCCAAGAAGCCCCTTAAAGAGCTGCTCCAACCATGAGCATTTGGCACAGATTTGGTGTCAGAGTCAAAGTGTGACCAGCAAAGTTTTTAAAAAGCCATTCCTGGGGTGAGCCAGATGTCCCCAGGTCTCCATAGCATAGTTGGGATGAAAAAGCAAGATACACATATAGAACTGATGGGGTTAGCAGATTCCTCTAGGGTCATGCAGAGTGAAGTATCAGTGCCATCCTGCCTTCTGATAAATCCAAGAAGGCTTCCTACAAGCAGAGGATTCCAAGTCCAGACGATAAAGAAAAGGGAGGCAGTGAGGCCGAGCATGGGGAGAATCAGATGGACCCAGAGCACCCAGCGTGGTACAGGTGAAGATGGCAAGGCAAAGCCAGGAGGGATGAGTGACTGGGCCGCCAAAGAACACGATGTGCGCTCTGTAGACTACAGACGACTCCACGCGTCTCAGAAGCTAGGGACTCCAGGGTAGTCAGGGTGTTTTCCACTCAGTCAGGCTTTCTAGACACGGCCACTGAAAAGCCTTTCTAATTAAGAACTAGTCATGGACTCTTGAGTGGAAGTTCTAACACTGGGTGGGGTCTTAAAAGATGTTAGGCCAGGAGGTAACCGGACCAAATGGCATGAATGACCGCACCGGAAATAAGAGGCTATAGAAGGACATGATCTGAGTGACTGGGGACACCCACAGAGGCATTTTACGAGGCTCAGAGGAAGAGAAATCACTGCTTCTCTTCCAATGAGTAGTTCACAGCAGCTTCCCGAAAGAGGCCGCTGTTCCGGGACATTCCAGGCAAAGGTATAACTGCATAGAAGGCTTGGAAGCAGAGACAAGGGTGACGTCTAGTGACAGCAGCACCGAGGTTGGTAGTGACTAAGGGGCCAACTATGAGACCTGTCCCCACCTGTCCTCAGAGCTCCTGACCTGGAACAGCCAAGGACCTGGGAGTCCCCAGCAGGGTGTCGGAGTGATAGGCAGAGACCAATGTGAAGCTATAGGTCCCCTCTCCCTCTTACGCCACAGATGTGTCTCCAGAACAGCTGTCCCCAGCTACCTGTCCCATCAGTCTGTGCCACCTCCAAGCAGCACTGAGGTTTGGCCTACCTGTTCCCTTTGTCTTCTACCCAGGCAGTCCAACCAGAGCTTTAGGGGGCCAGCTTCCCTGAGCAGCCTGCCAGGGGGACCAGTGCTGCAATGGCAGGGAGCAGACTTCACCCTGAGGCAGAGACAGCCATCCTTCCCCTGTGCCTCAAGACACCCGCACAACTTGTACCTATGTTCTGTCCCTGCCTGTCCAGGCCTAGGAGTTGTGTCCTGAAACAGTGGCCAACCAGGCCTTCCCTAGCCTGGTGCCCAGGCCTGCTCTGGGTGATGGCAGGGAACACGCATACAGATTTCCATGTGTTGGTAAGGAGAAAGCCTAGGACTGAACTGTGTCCCTGAGCTTCAAGGACAGCAGGAGGCGAACCTGATTCAAGCAGCAGAGTGGAGGAGGGCAGAGGCTCCCAGAGTTAAAGTGGGCTTTCCCAGCACCCTCCTGCCTGTTCTCAGCTGTCTCACGGGCATCCCTTTGCCTTCAACACAAGCTCCAAGTCTACACAAAAGAGAGCCAATGAGGTTACTGTCCAAGCCTTGGAATATCCCCTGGACCCCTGGCAGCAGGGCCCCATATAGGGCTAACAGCTGGGAATCATCCATCTCCTTGCTCCCCCAAACGGCTTCTCCCTCCACCCCAGGCTCCACCCCGAGTTTTTATAAGAGTGAAATCAGGCCGAGGAGACATTAAGGGCAGCCTTGAAAGGGTAAAGAAGTTGTGAGGTGCAGAGGAGGCGAGAGCTAAGGGTGGGGCTGGAAGAGGCCCACACAGCGGGGGGTGGGGATGCTCCCCGCTGGAGGCGCCTGCTCCCTTCCCACAGACCTTCATGATGCCCCAAAAAGTCTCGCGGGTTTGTCACCTGCCTCCACGAAAAGGAGGGTTAGAATAGAACCAAGTCCTGGAAGGGAACAGAAACTTTAGGGAGACGAACTTCCAAAGACACGGTTAGAGAGGGTCAAGCTGAACTCGGTCCTGCAGCTTTGATTCAGCTACCCCAGTGGCTAATCCCCAGTTGCTTTCCCTGGAGGTGCCAGTGTGGGAATGTCCTTTGGGGCCCGCTGGTGAGTACCTGGGCTTCCCCACCAGCTGCCCAGAGTCTCTCCACCTCCCCTGATGGTTCAGAGTGGGGTATAGGGTATATACCCGTCTGCCTAATGCCAGGTGAAGACCGAGGTCAGCAGGCCGTGGACATTGGGGCTCGCAGGGCAGAGAGCAAAGCATGATTAGATGAGAATATTGGTCCTGGCAAAAGACCCGGTCTCTAGGCAAGCTCACCAGCCCTCCTCCTCTAAGGTCTGAATTCTTCAGGTGTCGTCAGAGCCCCCCTGGGGCAGAGGCCATATCCTTGGTGTCTGTGCTCCATAAACATTTGCAGAATGGCATCATTATCCTAATAAGTGGCTCAGGGACACACAGGTAACAGGGATGTTAGAGGGCCATGGTTCCCAAAGGCCCCAGGAGACAAAAAACCAGGCCCTCTGACAAGAGTGAACCACCACTCCACTCCCATCTTCCTACATTCAGTGCAGGCTCTAAACAGACATGGAGAGGTGACCGTGCTGGTACAGTCGTACATTTAGTGCAGGCTGTAAACAGACATGGAGAGGAGACAGTGCAGGACAGTAGTACGTTCAGTGCAGGCTCTAACAAACAGACCTTGAGAGGCAGCAATGCGGGACAGTCTATGGACAGGTTCCCCGCTCTGGCTGGCAGTTTCGGAAGGGGCAGACACTAACAAGACATGTTTCTTCTTAGGGAGCAAATAGAAAAGGCTCAGGAACAAGCGGATACCCAAATCGAGGTTCCCTCAAGGTTGGGCACGCCTTCCTGTTTGGGCCACATGGAAGAAAGTGACCGAAGGAGTCTCCCCGTTACCCACAAGTGGTCATTATGTGGCCACTGAAACTCCAGTGGTTTGTTGTTCTGCTGGGTGAGAAAGACAGGCTCTGGACCAAGGTTCTCTGGACCGGAATCCAGACGGTTCCAAGGGACTGTCTTCTCCAGCCCTTTGTCCCTAAGAACACACGGTCAAAATGACCCCTCTGGTCCTAAAGGTGTCTGGTCCTGAACCACCTTCAGGCAAGCTGTCTGGGCATGGGAAGCTACTCCAGGGGCAGTGATGGACATGAAAATATGCCTACATGAAGCCAGGGGACACAGCAGAGCCTTCCTGAGTCTCAGTCTACCTGGGACTCCGGTGATTCTGTGCCCCCCACTGCTACCCATGCCGCCCCCAGATTGCTAATGGGGTTCAAATCCGTCCCCGGGTGTAGGTTGAGGCCATCTCAGAGAGACCGTGTGAAAATTAATTAGTTAATGTATGTAAAGAGCTTTGAAGATGAAAAGTGCAGTGTGGTATCCCTAATAACATCTTCAGTCTTTTACGGAGCCCACGTCGCCTCTGAGCTCACCTTTAAGATGAGTCTTTGGGGAGTTGCTGGCAACCTCCCCAAGCCCATAAACAACATAAAATGCCTTTTCACTGCTTTTACGCAGCCAACCCCAGCTCTCCCCACCAATAAAAGGACCTCAGAGGATCAGAGAGATCCAAAGGACTCCAAGCCTCACACTCTGCAGCCTACACCAAACCCAACAGCCACTTAGACGCCATCCAACTCACGCGATGTCCTGTCGCTCCTACAGGATCAGCTCAGGATGTGGAGTTACCCGAAACTTCAGCTCCTGCTCAGCTGTGGCCCCTAAAACTGGCAACCGCTGCTGCATCAGTGCTGCTCCATTCCGAGGAGTGTCCTGCTACAGGGGATTGACCGGCTTCAGCAGCCGAAGTCTCTGTAACCCGAGCCCCTGTGGGCCCCGCATGGCTGTGGGAGGCTTCCGCTCAGGGTCCTGTGGACGCAGCTTTGGATACCGCTCAGGGGGTGTTTGTGGGCCCAGTCCCCCCTGCATCACCACCGTCTCTGTCAATGAGAGCCTGCTCACGCCCCTCAACCTGGAGATCGACCCCAATGCTCAGTGCGTGAAGCATGAGGAGAAGGAACAGATCAAGTGCCTCAACAGCAAGTTCGCAGCCTTCATTGACAAGGTGGGTGTGGTCTGTGATGGCCCAGAGCAGACCTCAGGCCTGACTTCCCTTTGGGAGAGGCCAGTCTGTTGGAAAGACAAATTGGCTGCCGGGTTAGGGACAGGAGAGTGGAAGGAATGCAGACCCACGGAAGTGGATGGATGCATGGCCCTCATTTGGTACTTGGAAAGTTCATTATGTAGTCTGGAAATCCAGGCTATGGTTTAAGTGTGTGTGTGTGTGTGTGTGTGTGTGTGTGTGTGTGTGTGTGTGTGTGTGTATCTGAGGACAACATGAAAAGGCAGGGGTGTCACTACAAGCCTGGTTGAGGGCAAGAGTGGAAGACAATACAATCAGAAGGCATGGTGGCCTGTGCCTAGGCAGCATGGGCAGTGCAGGGAGACTGCTCAGGCCACACTGTCTCCTCGTGGGCTGCCTGTGACACTTGACAGTGTGACCCCCCAGGCGGGATACACCCTTGAATAGCAGGACTGACCTAATGTGTTTCTGTGAAGATTTGAGAGCTCAGTTATGGAAAGGACAAGCCAACAGCAAGCATTCAATAAATGTCAATGGTTACTCTCTCTTTTTCAAAGACAATAGTGGATTACTCTCTCTTTTTCAAAGGCAATAGTGGAGGAGGAAGTGTGACAGCTAAACAAGGCGGTGGGGAAGGGGGTGGGGGAGGCTGGAAGAGAGACAGGGAGGATGCCTGCCTGCAAGGACACCCACCAATACTGGCAAAGTATCAAAGTTGCGCAGCTGCCTCCAAGGGGCTGTGGAGAGAGAGTCTAAAATTCCTGATGCTTTTCTTTAGTGGCCTTAATAAATCCTCCAAATCACCCATTGGGGAGGTCTTAATATCCACATGTAATGACAAATCAAGCTGAGGATGCTCAGGGCTACTCAGACATACTGTGGGCCAGTGAAGGCAATAGATGGGGGCTCGAGACAGCACTCCCCCAGTGAGTGTGAACTGGTCCTTAAGACCCCGGGAGTCTGCCTCCGTGATGTGGAGGAAACGACTTCTGCATCCCCCTCCCCCCACAGAATCATGACGAATGAGTAAACTTCACAGACAAATGATACAGACACAGACACAAATATATAGAAATACAGATACAAAAAACAGAGAGAGGCAGGCAAAGACATAAAAACAGATACAGAAAAGACAGAAACAGATGGAGACATGGACAAAGGAAAAAATAAAGGTCTTAGACACAGACATAAAGAGTCATAGGGGTGTCAGGTGTGTACATAGTGAATGTGTGTGATGTGGTGTAATGTGTGTGGTGTGTGGCAGTGTGTGTGTAAGTGGTGTGGTATGTGTGTGCTTATGCATGGAATGGTGTATTGTGTGTGGTGTGTGTGTATATATATGTGGTGTATGTGTGTGGTTTGGGGGTGTGCACACGTGTGTGGAAGGTGTTCCAGACACAGGCCTGGGTACCGCAGAGTGAATGTCAGAGATGTGTTTGTTGGAAAAATGGCTGAACAACCACTAGTAATTAGAGTTGCTTTATTGACTTGCTATCCTTGCTGCATGTCGGGGTCTGTTCCAAACAATACACATGTGTGAACTGGCTCAGGCTTCACAGCTGTAGTGATACTGTTCCGAACAATACACATGTGTGAACTGGCTCAGGCTTCACAGCTGCAGCACTACTGTTTTGAACAATATACATGTGTGAACTGGCTCAGGCTTCACAGCTGCAGCACTACTGTTCTGAACAATACACATGTGTGAACTGGCTCAGGCTTCACAGCTGTAGCTCTACTGTCATGGAGTGAGAAACACCAAGGGGCTCACCAGTTTGCCCGCCTCAGTCTCAGAACTGGAGCTGGAGCCTGACCTGGCTTTGAGCCAAGTTTGGAGGCGTGCAACCAGCATGAAAGGGCAGAGAGTTCTAGCAAAGCACACCACACACATAGCACACACACACATAATACGCACACATGCACACACACACACATACATACACATACCAATCACACATACCACATACATATACACACATACCACACCACAACAAACACACAGCATACTAATCACACACACACCCTGCATGCACCACACACCATACACATCACACACACACACCATAACACACACCACATGCACACACACTCAAATACACACACATACACACTCCCTATATTCCCACTAAGTCTCTTTCCTCCCCTGAATGGCAGGTGCGCTTCCTGGAGCAGCAGAACAAGCTGCTGGAGACCAAGTGGCAGTTCTACCAGAACCAGCGCTGCTGCGAGAGCAACCTAGAGCCCCTGTTTGGAGGCTACATCGAGGCACTGAGGCGGGAGGCTGAGTGTGTGGAGGCTGATGGTGGGCGGCTGGCTGCTGAGCTCAACCACGTGCAGGAGGCCATGGAGGGCTACAAGAAGAAGTGAGTGTGCACACCCACAGGACTCGGAGGGCCGTGGGTGGGAAATCTCTGCTGTGGCTTCTCAGGGTCCCATAGGACTTCCTGGGCCTTGGAGGGTGTGTGCAGCAGAACCCGGTCCTGAGAGAGAACTGCTCCCAGGAGGTGAGGGTCTGAATCCACATGGGGGTCCCAGTGCTGTCTTCCCCATTCCTTGCCTGCCTTCCTGCTCTGGGTCCTGGGCTGTGGGCTCCCCCACACCAGCACAGTGCTCTTGGAATCTAGGGTGTCAGAATGATTAGACTCGGGGTGGAATGTGTGTTCTCAGGAACCCACCTCAGAGGCACAGGACTGGGGAATGCAGCCAACCTGAGCAAGGCCTTGCCAAGAGCAATGCACAAATACAACACACAAAGACTCATTCACACCACAAAACGTTCAATCCCTTTCATGATCCTGGAAGAACTTGGCTAGGAACTGAGGCAGGATTCGAGGCATGGACCCTGAGTTCTGGTTTTTTTTTTTTTCCCATCTAGGTATGAAGAGGAGGTAGCTCTGAGGGCTACCGCAGAAAATGAGTTTGTGGTTCTGAAGAAGGTGAGGGTCCACTTGCTGGGCAGGGAGGGAGGGGAGTCACCTCCAGGCAGTCATCATGTTGGCTGGACTATCTTGCCTTGGACCCTTCCACATGTCCTTCCCTCCTCTCTGTCCCCTCTCAGGATGTGGACTGTGCCTACTTACGTAAATCAGACCTGGAGGCCAACGTGGAGGCCTTGGTGGAGGAGTCCAGCTTCCTGAAGCGCCTCTATGAAGAGGTAGAGACACTCATGTGTCAGCAAGGATGGAAAAGAGGACACAGAGGTGGGGGTGGGGTTCAGGGTCCTAGGTCTGCGAGTGCTCAGTCACATACCACATGCCCACACATGTGAAAAGGCCTGCTATACTGGGTGTAGAGCGCTGGGTGCACATAGCTACGGTGCATCTGTATTCACGTGTGTAAGATAATTGTGCATTATATGTAGTCGTCTTCTGGGTCTGTGGGTATCTCCCATGATGGAGTGTGTTTGCATGCTGGATGACACAGGAATATGACGGTCTACGGGGATTCCACGTATGAAGGTTCATTCTGGACTAGTTACTATTTGGCATTCAGACCTTTGCCTGGGACTTCCAGTCAGGCCTTTCCCACACTTCCCCCATTTTCAGAGGCTGACCCCATTGTAAGGTTTAGGGCTTTCAGCCTTGCTGTTTAACATTGTGCCTGTATGTGAACAAAGGTGGTGGGGGCCAGAATCAGTGAGCTTCCTCATTAGAGCTCCACCAGTGAAGAATCACTGTCCCAGGGATGGAACACCAAGCCCAAAAGAGGCATCAAGCATAATGTTCTTCCTCTTGGCTCTGCAGGAGATCCGTGTTCTGCAAGCCCATATCTCAGACACTTCAGTCATCGTGAAGATGGACAACAGCCGGGACCTGAACATGGACTGTGTTGTTGCTGAGATCAAGGCTCAGTATGATGACGTTGCCAGCCGCAGCCGGGCAGAGGCTGAGTCCTGGTACCGCACCAAGGTGAGTGCCTCCTAGTCATGGTTGTGGGAGCCATGCAAGGTGTCTGTTAGAAAAGGTTTCTTTTCTTTAGTACTGGTAAAAGAAAAGCTGACTGATCTCGGGGTCAGGTAGCTAGCAAGGGCTGCTATATGTAAATACTGCACATGCTGAGCACTGTGCCTGCTGCACACTCATTGGCTGAGCACAGTACTTGCTGAACACTCGTTGGCTGAGCACAGGACCTGCTGCACACTCATTGGCTGAGCACTGTACCTGCTGCACACTCATTGGCTGAGTACTGTACCTGCAGCATACTCATCCGCTGAGCACCGGACCTGCTGCACTTTCATTGGCTGAGGGGGAGGTTGTTCTACTTTCCTTCTTAAACATCTGTCCCCCACCCTCAACTTCCAGTGTGAGGAGATGAAGGCCACAGTGATCCGGCATGGGGAGACCCTGCGCCGCACAAAGGAGGAGATCAACGAGCTGAACCGCATCATCCAGAGGCTGACGGCTGAGATTGAGAATGCCAAGACCCAGGTAGGTCATAAGGCAGACTCAGATAAGTGATAAGCACAGGAAGGCAACAGGCGACATCACGGGGTGCTTTGCTCACTACAATGAAATGGCCTGTCTCTAATTAAGATTGAGAGGAAGCAGGAACCCAGAGAGAAGGCAGGATTCCTTCATATCACACAGCTGACATGCTCGGATGAGCAGAATCTCTGACTTTCAAGAGATGTAACCCATCCTCAGCCATTGCCCACAAAGAGAGATGAAGAATAGCCCAGCCACTTCCTCCTTGGGTTGCCAGCCCTATTAACTACCTGCCATGGATCATCACTAGGGCGCTCGCTTCCCTTGCTCTAAACACTGGGGACAGCCCCCCCACCCCATCTTGTTTTAACAAGATGTCCCTCTCTACCCCACAGCGTGCTAAGCTGGAGACAGCTGTGGCCGAGGCAGAGCAGCAGGGAGAGGCCGCCCTCACTGATGCCCGCTGCAAGCTGGCTGAGCTGGAGGCTGCCCTACAGAAGGCCAAGCAGGACATGGCCTGCCTGCTCAAGGAGTACCAGGAGGTGATGAACTCCAAGCTGGGCCTGGACATTGAGATCGCCACCTATAGGCGCCTGCTGGAGGGCGAGGAGCACAGGTGAGCTGAGAAGAACCATGTGGGGGTTCATTTGAAGACCAAACTGTCCTGAAAAAACAAGCTGGCTAGGGCCTGTTAGTCCTTGCATGGAAGGGGCAGAGACCCTGGGCCTCTTGGCTAACGGTCTGGGCACAAGTGTGACTTATAGCTCTGACCACACGACTCCAGGCCAGGCTTCAGTAATAATGGTTAGCTATCATGTATGCTCTATGTCAAGCGCCCATTTATAATCCTCCATCCTGTCAGGTAAGTACCATTTTTCCTATCCAAAAACAGAGAAGGGATAGCTCAATCTTCAGTTTCTTTCCCATGGCCACAAAGTTACTAAGCTGCAGAGCTGGGACCCAACACTAGGTCCTGGGCTTCTGAAGCCCATTCCGAGTTTCCCTGGAGTTGGACTCATGTACAGTAAGGATGCTGTGCCCTGTATACCCGTAGCTCTGCCTCATGCTTACTGTGAGCACTTATTGGCATTCAGCAGCCTCGGGCACCGATGGCAGGCGGTGTGTGGAAGTCACGATTCCACTCACTACTGCTCTAAACCGGAGGGCTGGTCTCCATGGATGGGGACACTTTAAAGACAGAAAATGAACATTCTAAGAAGATTTGGGGAGCCCTTCCTGCCTCTCAGGAGATAGCTTTAACCTAGAACAAAAGCTGGCCTTGTCTGTCCCCAAGCGACTGTCTCAAGGACCCAGGTCACTGCTTAGAACTAACTAATGGTGCTTTCCTTTCTCCTCAGGCTATGCGAGGGTGTGGGCTCCGTGAATGTCTGTAAGTATCTGCTGGAAAGGACCCCTAGAAAAATGGCTCTGGGTTGGGCAAAGCTGCAGCATGGGCCTACCCCACCCAACCTCCAACATTCCCAACATTCATAGTCTTTCCTCTTCCCCAGGCTCCTCCCTGGTCAGGAAGGGGGGTGGAAGGTGGGGAAGTAAGGGTTGTAGGGCCGGGGAAGGAGGGAGGGTTAACTTCAAAAACAGTTGAGCACCCATTAACTGGTGGCCACTAGACACTGCAGTCCAGGGAAATGGGTCCAGATGTGCCATGAGGTTGAAAGAATAGGACATGTCATGTTAGCCACTGATCCCTTGAGGAGGACACAGGCCCCGAATGTGAAGCCCTCAGGCACCTGTGGTGGGTGGGTGACACCAGCAAGCCCCTTATCCTTCCCTGTTCCTCTTCCCACAGGTGTCAGCAGCTCCCGTGGTGGAGTCGCATGTGGGGGGCTCACATATGGTACAACCCCAGGGCGCCAGATTGCCTCTGGCCCCTCTGCCACTGGGGGCAGCATCTCAGTGATGGCCCCTGACTCCTGCACTCCTTGCCAGCCAAGATCCTCCAGCTTCAGCTGTGGGAGCAGTCGCTCAGTGCGCTTTGCTTAGCACCAGGACCTGCAAATGGGATGTCTGTCTGCCCCAGAGTGGAATGATGTGTGAATGGAAAATGTGTGCTTGCTTCCAGAATAATCTAGATGTTCCTATGGGAGGAAAGAGTCAGGGCCGCTCTCCTCCACCTTCTCCTTTTAGGGAGCTGTTTCTTGGTTTTCCTCGGGCTTCACTTTAGAAGATATTCCCAACCCTCCGCTTAATTCCAACCTGTCTTCAAACACTTATAATTGATTTGTATCATTCACCAAGCCCTCTGGGACACTACCTGTCACCCAGCGTGGCTAAACAATAAAGCTTGGCCTTCGTAGGTCAAGGCACAGTCCTAATCACCCAGGCTTTCCTGCAAAAACTAAAGCACCAGAGGGAACCCTGCCCAAGAAGCTCCCGTTTCTGGCCCCAGGTACATGGCCCCAGAGGCAGCAAGCACCTTCCTATCAATGGTTGTGTTTGGTCACCTCCCTGACTGACTGCCTTCCTTGGGGCAATATGCTCTATCCATACTCCTTGGGTTGCCTCCCAGAAAACAGTCTGCTCTCTGGGGATTCCTGCTACCTACAGCCCCTGGCTAGGGAGCTTTGGTCTTGCTGTTCCTGATGCCTTTACACATTTCAAAAACTCCGTATTTGCTCCAGGCCTCCCCTGCCTGTGCAGAAGGGAACTGCCCTCAGGAGGGCTGATGGGATGGGGACTCTGAGGCCAATTTCTGGTTCTGTCTGTGGGTGCCTTGCCTTCTGGAGTGCCCCATCTGTGTTTCAATAAAGGCTGCTGCGATGCAAGGGTGTGTGGTGTTTTGTGCCAGTGTCGCCACTTCCTGCTGGTTTGCCTGCACCAACCAACCAGTCCTAAGCCAGCCCCACACTGGTGACTATTGCTTTCGAAAAGCCAGTATCACATGTCACAGGGTAACCTTCTCCACTCATCCCTGGGCCAGCTCCTAGTCTGTTCCCACAGGCTGATCTACTTGTCCTCCTCTGTTCCTGCTGGACTGGAGCACAGTTCCTGTTCCTCCTGTAGCATCCTCCCCACCAAAATAAGCCTCCTGCTGTCTTAGTCGGGGTTACTATTGCTGTATGTAACACCAACTTGGGGAGGAAAGGGGTTACCTGGCTTACACTTCCATATTACTGTCCATCACTGAAGAAAACCAAGACAGGAACTCACACAGGGCAGAAACCTGGAGGCAGGAGCTAATGCAGGAAAGATGCTTGCTCCTCACAGCTTGCTCAGCTTACTTTATACTGAACCCACGGCCACTATGGGCCAGGTCTTCTCCCGCCAATCACTAATTAAGAATTAATACCTATAGACTTGCCTAAAGCCCAACCTACCTTATGAAGGCATTTTCTCACTTGAGGGCCCTCCTCTCTGGTGAGTCTGGCTTCTGTTAACTTGACATAAAACTAGCTAGCACACCTGTCTTTCAGCCCCACTATTCACATGCTCAGCAGCCAGAGCCCCATACAAATTCACTGCTACCTCCTACCACTGGGCTCGGATCACTCCCAGCACAGGCATGTACTTCTTCGCCCACCAACTCCTAATTCCTGAGCAGCTTCCCTCCCAGTGAAGGTCCCCAGACCTCCACTCCACAAGGAGACAAGTCTGACCTCTTGAGGCTCCAGGACCACCTCGCTGCCATCCAAAGCAGACAGACACATGGGCCAGTCCTATGCCCTTTGTTACCTATACCTGTATTCAGTGATCTCTGCTTACCAGTTGCCACCACCTAGAGCCCTGAAGATATGTAGTTCTGCCCCCATGCCTTCAGGCCTTGTCCAAAGGCCAAGCAAGAAACGTCTTAGGGACAGAAAGTGTCTCTTGCTCTGAGCCTTCACTAGGCTCCAGGGTGGAGCTCAGGTCATGCCAGACCTGTGATATATAGAGTGATCTCAAGAAGCTGAGAAAGTAGGAACCACTCAGCCCTCTCAGACTCCATCCCTGCATTAGAACACACTAGCTGTCGCCATCATGGGGCAGGTCTGTCCCCCAGCCCCTCTGCTGCCCTACTCTCCTCCACCCCCAGCCCCCAGCCTCCATCATTGGTGGAAGGTAAGACCTGAGTCGCTCTGCTGATTCCTAACTTCAAGCTGAAAGGATTAAGAGCCAGCTGGAGAATGCTAGCTGTTCCATTGAGGTTTGCCAGGTGAACCCCAACAGGCTCCTGCAAGCCCCTTGCTGTCCCCTCCTTCATCCCGACTCTCTGGGCCTTGACCACATCCATGGTCACTACATCACTTAAGTCAGATCATTCATCTACCCGGAAGTCAGACGATGGCAATGGGGTGGCTGGACTGCCAGGTCTTGGTGACATCTTAGGCCAAAAGTAACCTCATGTTAGGGCCCTGCAGGGCTTCTTAGATGGAAGGGCTGCCTTTTCAGCCCTGCCACATCCTGTGCTCCTGGGATGCTGAAGTGAGTCCAAGCTGGAGAAAACTTCTTGGTCTCAACAAGGCCATGGACCAAAGCAACCTAAGATAGGTAATCTTAGACCCGAACTGTGAGACCACGCACTGACTAGTGAAAAGGTCAGACTCTGGAGGACACAACTAAGCTTTTTAATGCTTCCGTGTTTGTGTGCACAGAACAGTCAACTGATTCAGCTAGACAAGGGTGATAATGAGGATGTCGTCCTCTTCCTCTGATACCCTGGGGCCAGCAGTAAGCACACAACATCAACTCTCAGGACCACAGGACTCGGGGCTCTTGTAGCCTTCTTCTAACAAGAGCTATATTCCCTGAGCAAGGCAACAGGAAGCACCCAAGTTTATTTATAGACTTTTTATTAGAAAACCAGTGAGTGATGTGTGTAGTGCGTGTATATGGTGTGTGTGTTGCAGTGTGTATATGTGTGTGTAATGTATGTAATGTATATTGTGTAATGTGTAGTATGTGTATATGTGTGTAGTATAGTGTGTAGTGTGTGTATATATATGTGTGTGTGCGGTGTGTATAGTATAGTATGTGTATATGTGTATATAGTGTATATGTAATGTGTGTATGTGTGTAGTATGTGTATATGTGTGTATAGTGTATGTGTAATGAGTGTATGTGTGTAGTATGTGTATATGTGAGTATGGTGTATGTGTACTGTATGTATGTGTGTAGTGTGTGTATATGTGTGTAGTATGTATACATGTATATACGTGTGGTGTGTGTATATGTGTGTAGTATACTGTATATGTACATATTATGTGCATGTATGTATAGTGTGTGTAATGTGTTTAGTGTGTGTAGTATGTGTATAGGATGTGTATGTGTGTATACTGTGTATGTAGTATGTGTTTAGTATGTGTATTTGTGTGTGTAGTGTATATGTATGTAATATGTGCAATGTGTGTGCAGTGTGTATATGTATGTATATGTGTATATAGTGTGTGTGTGGCGTATGCGTTTATATGTACAGGGTCTGTGGTTAGTCCTTTCCTTGCACACTCCCCACCTTATCTATGAGACAGGGTCTCTCTCTGACCCTGGCACTCACTGATTGGCTAGCCTGCATTGGGGTTACAGCTGCCCCTGGCCATGGCCCACCTTTTATGTGGGTCCCTGTGCTCGCCCAGCAGGTACTCTACCCACTCAGCTCCCCAGAAAGAAATATTGAAAGAAGTGCAGGTCTCTGAGACCAATAGATTAAGGAAAAGCCAGAAAGTGAGAGACCTAAGTGACAAGGAGGGTCTGCCTACTTTCCTGTGAAGCACAGACCGAGCTAGCAGCTGCATCAGAGAACTCAGACCTCTGCAAGTAACGGTTTCAATAGTGCATGTTCTCCCCAAACACAGTTTCCAACAAAAGCATGGGTTGCAGATCTTCTGAAGTAACCATAACCCCTGCTAATCCCTGCTCATTTCTCCTTGTTCACGAGCCAAGGAAACTCCAGTGTGCCCCATCATTCCATTAGTGTTAACGGCAAAGACGGTGAAAGGGGAGAAGCCAGGGAAGAGAGGGGCAGGAGCAGCACAGAGGTGCACGTATTCAACATGAATGTCATCCCAAAGCCCAAACTGGTGAGTGTGTCCTCTGCTCCAGCACTGTCACTGATGCCCTTGCTACTACCACCACCATCACCACTGCCTCTGCCACCATAGCCATGACCACCATCACCATAGCTGCACACCATGGTCACTGTCACTAACCCACCACCACCATCAACACTACCGCTACCACCATCAACACAACCACCATCATTATCACCATTGTCACTACCACCATCACCATGGCTACTGACAGCATCAACACATACACAACTGTCATCATGGCCATTATGGTGGCTTGAATGAGAATGGCCCTCATGGCTCATATATTGGAATGTTTGGTTCCAGTTGGTGGAATGTTTAGGAAGGATTAGGAGGAGCGGCCCTATTAGAATACATGTGCCACTGGGGGTGGCTTTGAGCTTTTAGATGACCACATCAAGCCTGTCTCTCTCTGTCCCTCTCCCTCTTCCTCTCCTTCCATTTCTCCCTCCCTTCCTCTCTCTCCCCTTCTCTCCCTCCCCCCTTTCTCTCTCTATCTCTCTCTCCCTCTCCCCTTCTCTGCTGTTTGTGGATCAGGTGTAAGCTCTCACCTATGGCCCCAACACCATGACTGTCTGCCTGCCATACCCCCAGTCAAACATTTTTTTTGGATAAGTTGCCTTGGCCATGGTGTCTCTTCACAGCAATAGGAATGTAACTAAGACAACCACCATTACCACCATTGTTACCACTGCCTCATCACCACCATCTCTACTACACCATCACCATGGCTACCAACATTATCACCTCCATCTCTTCTACCCATCAATATGACTACCACTACCATCATAATCACATCACCAAAACCACCATCACCATAACTGTCACCAGTCACCACTATCACCATAACTACCACCAGCCACCACCATCACCATAACTGCCACCAGCCACCACCATCACCATAACTACCACCAGGCATCACCATCACCATAACTGCCACCAGCCACCACCATCATCATAACTACCACCAGGCATCACCATCATCATAACTGCCACCAGGTACCACCATCACCATAACTATCACGAGCCACCACCATCACCATAACTATTACCAGGTACCACCATCACCATAGCTACCACCAGTCACCACCATCACCATAACTACCACCAGTCACCACCATCACCATAACTGTTGTCAGCCACCACCATCACCATAACTACCGCCAGTCACCACCATCACCATAACTTCCACCAGGGACCACCATCACCATAACTACCACCAGCCACCACCATCACTACTGCTGCCATCACCACTCCAGCCAGCACGTAGCCACTGCTGCCATGACCATCACTATTACATCACAAAGGAAAAGCACCCTCCCCGTGGGCACCAGTTCAGGGGCAGCCAGTTTTCTAAGCCCCTTTCCCAAGGTCTCTCTGCCCCCTCTCTTGCTATCTCGTTAGGCTCTTTCTCTCCCTGCCTGGCTGGGGAAATTTCCTCACAAGTAAATATAACTCCTTAAGGATCTTATCAAATGAGCCGGAAATATTAAACATCAAGGAAGAGAGAAAAGCAGCTAAACTTCAACAAACTCCAGTCAGACTTGCTCTGCTCTTTGGTAAGAAGCCCTAAGGGGTCACGAGGGAGGGGGTTGTTTAATGACCACCTCTCCCTTCCCCCTCCCGTAACTCGCTGCCTTCTGCCCAGGAGAATCCATTCAGTTCCTGCCAGTGCTCAGATCGCTCCTGGAAAGTCAGTCATGGGGCTGTCCTTTTGTCTTTTTGAGTCCCATCCTCCTTATGTTTCCCCTGTGAATGTGTTCGCATGAATGAATTGATCAGCATTTCTCCCATTTTGTCTGTGGGTCTGTCTTGTCTATCAGTCTGTCTTGGCACACACAGTCTGAACCTTCAGAGGGAAAACGTGAACTTCCCTTCCCTTCAGTGGCCTGACCGCTGTCCAAGGCATCAGAACTCCATCAGAAGGACAGGGAGAATTGCCCAAAGGCTTTGCTATGACTTAAGAACATATATATATGTTAAGTATAATTTAAGAAAATGCCTTTTTGTTGGGGATATCTTTTTCGGGTCTTTTTTTTGTAAGTATCAAATAACACACAAGAAGCAGAGCTCTCCGTCGGAAACTCTTGTCTTTTATTTCACCCTGGCAGCGAGAGGGGACTCTGAGCAGGCCTCCACATGTGTGGCTTCTGGGGACTGTATTCTGATTAGGATGTTTTAGTCAGTTTGACACAAGCTAGAGTCATCTGGGAAGAGGGACCCTGAATTGAGAGAGTGCTTCTATCCTACTGGTGTGTAGGCAAGGCTGTGGGGCATTTTCTTAATTGCTCACTGAGGTGGTGCCGCACCTTGGAGGCATTCCTGGGTTGTATTAAAAGCAAGATTACGGGTCCATATGGAGCAAGCAAGTAGCTGGAGTTCGTCCATGGCTTCTGCTTCAGTTCCTACTTCCAGGTTCCTGCCTTGAGTTCTTGCCCTGATCTCCCTTCATGATAAACGATGATTGTAAGATGCTTTGGGTCAGTGTTCTATTACAGAACTAGAACCCAAATGAGGACAGGCTGTCAGCTCAGGAATGAGTGACTTGTGTCTGAGTCATTGGCCAAAAGACTCCAACAGACGTCTGAGACTTAAACCTGGGTCCCCACACAGGCAGTCTGAACTGCCTACCCTAAGATTCACTCAGGGTTCCTGGAGGCAATGATACAGATGCTCAGGGAGACCCCACACCACCTTCTATTTCTTAACTGAAATGTCAGCAACAACAGGACAGTTAGGACCCTGTCCTGGAGCATCCGACAAGCCAGAATGGTGAGCCCAAACTATTAGGGAATGTCAGGGGAAGTTAATTAACGCTGTAATTCTCTATACCTGACTCTGCACCCCGAGCCAGCTGTGTGCTTTAGTACAGGCTGACTCTGCACCCCGAGCCAACTGTGTGCTTTAGTGATCCTGACTCTGCACCCGAGCCAGCTGTGTACTTTAGTACAGCCTGACTCTGCACCCCGAGCCAGCTGTGTGCTTTAGTACAGGCTGAATCTGCACCCAAGCCAACTGTGTGCTTTAGTGCAGTCACTTCTTAGGGTCTTGGCTTCCATTTCTGTAAAATGGGACATTAACATTGCTTTTCAGAGAAATAAATGAAATATATACATGTTGTGTCAGAAGCTGGGTGGGTGCTTAATTTAACATGGACTTTCATTCTCATCCTGCCCTGCTGCATGTTCCAGACTGAGCTCTGAGCCTGCAGCAGAAGCTAAAAGACTAATTCATCTGATGCTCTGAGAATCAAAAAGAAAGTCTCCTCCACAGCCAGGACTGCCCAGCTCCTCTCTCTCCTCTGCACCAAGCAGCAGCCCAACCACTGCTGCAGAGGTGTCTCCCAGGATCTTGTTTAAAAGCAGGTTCCTGAAATGGCTCCTTGAACTACAGATTCACCCCCATGGACCCAGTGATCTGAGTGTGAGATAAATGCCCTACAGGGACCACACAGGAGGAACAAAAGCAAACAGAGCTCTGGCTGGAGAGGAAAGCAGTGAATGAGGCAAGCTGAGCCCTGGGTTACCAGGGGAAAGCCTCTTACCACTTAACACAGTGTGAAGAAGGAAAGGAGTCACATGGGCATCACAAATGCAGCCCCACCCCAACCACACATCAGTCTTGCTGGTTCTCCGCAGCCAGACTTTGCATCCTGGTGTCTAGATAACTGGGGTTTCCAGTCTGGATACTGGGTCTTCAGGCGTGGAGTCCTGTCTCAGGTAAAGCAAATGGTTTCCCTTCAGCTCCACTGCATCTCTCTCTCCTCAGAGCAACATCTATGGCCCCTCTCGTCAAAGGGAAAAGCCCAAAGATGCTCCCACAATGCTGTAGGCCCCTCTACATAGCTCCCACCCAACGCAGGGCTCAGTTGTAAACAGTGGATAATATCGTCAATAAAAAAAGGAAACTAGAGAGCTTCTTCTAGGTCCCCTGAAAGGAAAATTACTAAAGTGCCATTTGGGCTCTGAGAGAAACCATGATTCTTCCTGCCCACTCCAGCCTCTTCCCAGACACAAGAGTCCAGAACCCCAGGCCTGTCTATGTAAATCACACAGGTCTCATCCCGGAGCAAGCCTCCACTGCAGAGGAGGAGCACTGGGCACCACTGCTCATGACCATGTCCTCTGGGTCACAAGAGATGGGGAAGCCAGGTCCCCACAGACCATGCCACTGCCCTTGGAGAGAGACATGAGATCAGAAGTAGTGTAACCCAGGATCGTGAACTCTATTGCTACTCTGAGGGCCTGGAGCATGGTCCTTTAAAACCTCAGCACACAGCAGCCTGCGGCTGCTCCCCCATTAGGGAAGCATACACAGCAATTTGGACATTTCATTCTGCTTGAACCAATGCTGAGAGGTGTTCATGCAAAGGATTAGCAAAAGCTGTGGGGAAGTGCTGCAGGAATCATCTAGAAATGTAGCTGAGGGGGAAGCTGGGTCAGAGGAAACCTCGTAGGGGCTTCATCCTGAAGTCCAGGAGTCCCCAGCCACCTGCAGACCCTGACATACCTAAGTGTATCGTTTCTCCATATGATCCACACACGGAACATTCCATGAGGAATGGAAAACTCAAGCTATTTTGCAGAACTAATTGTGTGGGGAGGCACTCAGATCTTGAAACATTTATTAACTTAAACTTCATAGATAGTTTAGGTGGATCTGTATACATGGCAAGTATTTGGGACCATTGTCTATCATTTCTCAGATTTCATGTCTGTTCTCCCTCACCCAGTACTCCATTGAAGGAGGCTCAGTTCCCAGTTAGATGCCACCTAATAGACTATGGACACCCATGGGAGCCACATGCCCACACATCCAAATTACAGATGTTGACATGCCTTTACACAACCTAAGGGGAGAGGAAACATGACAGTCAGAGCTGACACCCTCTGGTTTTGCAAGCTGTTCATGTCATTTAGCATAGCCTCCCACCCTCTCAGGACCCCAGTTTTCCTCTCTGTAAAATGAGTAAACAGTGACATCATCCCACTTTGAATGTCCTTTACCTGGAGTGTTCCAGCCACTCAGACACTATTCTGTCCACCCAGACACTATTCTACACACCCAGACACTATTCTACACACACAGGCACTATTCTACACACACAGACACTATTCTACACACACAGACACTATTCTA
>NC_022017.1:2857979-2861841 GCF_000317375.1 Microtus ochrogaster
ATTCTACACACACAGACACTATTCTACACACACAGACACTATTCTACACACAGACACTATTCTACACACACAGACACTATTCTACACACAGACATTATTCTACACACAGAGACACTATTCTACACACACAGACACTATTCCACACAGAGACACTATTCTACACACAGAGACACTATTCTACACACCCAGACACTAATCTACACACCCAGACACCGTTGTATCCACCCAGACACTATTCAGTCCACCTAGACACTATTCTATCAATCCAGACACTATTCTACACACAGAGACACTATTTTACACACTCAGACACTATTCTACACACACAGACACTATTCTGTCCACCCAGACACTATTCTATTCACCTAGACACTATTCTACACACTCAGACACTATTCTCTCCTCCCAGACACTATTTTGTCTCTTAATAAGCACCTAAAAGGATACCCCTACTCACACCCAGAGTCCTTGTCCTCATTGGCTCTCCTGACCCTCCAACAGTTTCCAGTAAGTGGCAATCTCCACATCTAGCCCATTTTGGAGTTCTTGATTTCCTGGTAGTCCTTGAGCAAGCAGGCTATGTCCTGCTTGGCCTTCTGCAGCTTGTGGTGCTGCGGACAGGGGGGAAGAATTTGAAAAGGTACAGCCAATGGGGATTTTTGGTAGGTTGTCAAAGACCTTGATCACACTACTCCCTGCCTTTTAAAATGGTCACTCTTAGCAGTGTGGTGGTGCACAGCTTTAATCCCACTACTCGGGAGGTAGCATGCTGGGGTTACAGGTGAGTGTCACCATGTCTAGACTTTTTTCCCTACATATTTGTACCACTTTATTACAAAATTCATTTGATTTCACATGTAAACCCGAAGAGGGAAAGAAGGTCACACTGGCATAGCCCTGATACTAATTAGTGACATTACCGTATGTCTGTATGCCAATGCACATTACCGTACTCTGTGTGCTAATGCTCAGTACCGTAGTCTGTATGCCAATGTTCAATACCGTAGTCTGTATGCCATGCGCATTACCGTACTCTGTGTGCCAATGCTCAATACCGTAGTCTGTATGCCATGCGCATTACCATACTCTGTGTGCCAATGCTTAATACCGTAGTCTGTATGCCAATGCGCATTACCGTAGTCTGTATGCCAGTGCTCAATACCATAGTCTGTATGCCAGTGCGCATTACCGTACTCTGTGTGCCAATGATTTACAAGGCACTTTCACAGACGCTGTGTTATTTACCTTCAGCCTGACTCGACGGGCTTGTCAGAACAAACACTGCTGTCTCCACTGTGCACGTGAAGAAACTGAGGCTCAGAGAGGCCATGGCCTGTCTAGGTTTCTCCCGGAGAAGGGCCAGGCATAGACTACAGGAGCTGCTGTGCAGGGTGGATGTCAACTGTGACCAACAGAGTCAGCACACCGAAGGAAGAGCCCGAATGTCAGCAGCCACTTCTCAGCCAAGCACCCCAGAGAGCACAAATGTCTGAGGCAGTGGAACCCAAACAGATGCCTCTCCTGCCTGAGGCCAAATTCTACAGCTCCACTCTATGGTTATAGATAGAGGGGCCGGCGGTCAACATCTAAGAGAGAGGGCTCTGGCTTTCTCTCACCTGGTAGAAACAAAATAGAGATCACGAGCAGTTTTTCCCGGCTTTCTTTACCCCACCCTCTTTTATAGTATTGACTGACAGCACACTTAGAAAATCTCTAACAAGCTAAGATTCAAACAATTCCTGTGTGGGAAGATGGGAGGAGCCATGCCCACATGAAAGACAACGTGAACTGTAACTACTGACAGAAAGCCCAGAGGCCACCTGAGACCTCAAGCCTTCCAATTGGCACCATCTCAGTTATGGCATGGGAAGCAAAATGGTTCATGCAGCTGCACACTGAACTCTCAGAAACATGGCCAACACTGGCTCCATCCCCAGTGCCTGTGACTTCATTCTCTCGCCACCGTCTTCAGCACAGCTCATCAGCTCTTCTTCATACTTGGGAGAGAGCACAGGGAAGGTTGGCCCACTACAGCCTGAGCCACAAACCTCCTTGGTCTTTCTAACTCTCTTTGTGTGCCTGTGCCAGTGTTTGTCATCTGGACCTAAAGGGAGACACCAGAAAGGAAGAATCCCAGCTGAGGCACTGTCTCCATCAGATTGTCCTGTGGACATGTCTGTGGGGGCGTTTCCTTGATTATTAATTGATGGGGGAGCCCACTCCGGGCAGTGTTACCCCGGAGTGCTTGGTCATGAGACCAAGGTATCCTGGAAACAAATAAAGGACTTTTCTCCATGGTTTCTGCTTCACGCTCCCTCCTTGTCTTCTCTTGATGACGGACTGTAACCTATAAGATAAAAAAACCCTCTGTCCCGACCCCTTGCTTTTAATCATACAGTTTATCACAGCAACAGAAAGAAAAGAGGCTTGAGGAAAGGGTGAAGAAAAAACATCAGTAGCCCCAGACTGGCCAGAGCTACACAGACTACATTCCACCATACATTCCGGTCATGCCCAAAAGAAAGGCTGAGGGTGCTAATGGAGATAAAACCAAGGTGAAGCAGAGAGCCCTGCGAGGCTCTCCGCTAAACCTGCTCCTCCAAAGCCTAAAAGGCCCAGAAAAGATGGAAGAGAAGGTTCCCAAAGACAAGAAGGGGGAAGCTGATTCTGGTGAAGGTGGGAATAACCCTGCAGAAACAGGGATGCCAAGACAGACCAGGTATAGGCAGCTGAAGGAGCTGGAAACACCAAGGAAAGTGTGTGGGGGGGGGTGTGCTATAATGCTGTGCTTCTTCTGATGAGTGTACATTTGGAATACTATTTCTATAGAATTTTATAAGATGCAGGACTTGTGTGCTTTAAAATATGTGGCCAGCACACAGAATGTGTCACACTTGTAGGAGGAAGGAACATGTGTCACTAACAAAATGTCTCTCAAGTTGGATTGGTCTGAGGAAAATGCCTTTCCCTGACAGTATTGAAGTTCTCCTGTGGTAGGTGGAATGAGAAACGCCCCTCACAGGCTCCAGTTCAGGTGGTCCAAGCTTGCTGAAGGAAGGGAGTCACATGGGTGGATTTTGAGGTCAGATGGGCTCACCCTACTTGCAGTTCCTTCTCTCCACTTCACACTTGCAGTTGAGGACATGAGGTGTCCACTTCCTGCTCTGGTCAACATGCCTACACTTACCGCCAGGCTTCCCTGCCAAGATTGATGTGGGATCCCTTTCTGTATGTTGTGAATATGTTTTATTTATTATTTATTTATTAACCATTGGTTAATAAAGAAGCTGCTTTGGCCTATGTCAGGGGAGAATATAGGTAGATAGGAAAACTAAACTAAATTCAGGGAGAAATCCAAGCAGAGATAGAGGGAAGAATGCAGAATCTGAGAGACGCCATGTAACTGCCAAAGGAGACAGACACCAGAACCTCACCAGTAGGCCACAGCCTCGTGGTGGTACACACATTAATAAAAATGGGTTGATTCAAGATCTAAGAGCTAGTAATATGCCTGAGCCATTGGCCAAATAGTGTTGTAACTAATACAGTTTTGTGTGATTATTCTGGTCTGGGTGGCCGGGAAACCAAAAAGCAGTCTTCAGTTTACATGGGATGGACTCTTATCCTCTGGAGCCATAGCCAAAATAAATTCTCTCTTCCATGAGTCATTTTTGGGCAAGATGTTTTATCACATAAATGAAAACATAATTAACCATAGAACCTTCATCTGGAGATGGATGGAGATAGAGACAGAGACCCACACTGGAGCACTGGACTGAGCTTTCAAGGTCCCAATGAGGAGCAGAAGGAGGGAGAACATGAGCAAAGAAGTCGGGACCACGAGGGGTGCACCCACCCACTG
>NC_022017.1:2862162-2865297 GCF_000317375.1 Microtus ochrogaster
GAAGGGTGGGAGGAGGGAGAGGAAAATGGGAGGCTGGGAGGAGACGGAAACTTGGGTTTTTTTTCCTTCCTTTTCTCAATAAAAAAAAAACATAATTAATATAACTCCTCTTGGCTTCCATGAGGTATTTCTGAAGATTGACACATATGGCATCTTGTGTGGTGAGAAAATTCTAATTTCATGTTTACATTCTCCTCACCTTCTGCCACCAACATAGGCTTAACTCCTTTAAATCCAGACATGTTGAGACCTGAGCCTCTTGAATTGGTTCTGTTTGTATGTTAGGGTTCATCAGAAAAGCAGCTCTTCCTTTTCTGAAAGGCTGTGGACCTTTTGATGGGTCATTCCGCCATGTTCATTTTATCGCTGGAGGTCACAGTGGGCTTGGGGACAGTTGAAAGGCTGTGGACCTTGTGACCCATCATTCCGCCATGTTCATTTCACTCCCTGGAGGTCACGGCGGGCTTGGGGACAGTTGAAAGGTTGTGGAACTCCCGACTGATCAGGATCAGTTAACTAAATGTGAAGTCACTGAATGAGAAGTGTCGCCTGCGCTCAGCCTCCAAGAAAAACTTCATCAGCTTCTACAGTGGCTATTGATCTTGATAGAGCATACAAGAGCAGAAGTTGCAAGTTCTTGAGTACTAGTAATAACTGTCTGACCATGTCCGTGAAGTATGGAGGTTGTAATAAATGTATCTGAGTGTGGCTTGGTTTGGGAAAGAAAGGGGGATAGGAAAAGAAGAAGAGGAGGGAGGAAGATAGAGGCTTGTCTCTTGGGATTTTCATTTTCCAGTCGTGGGTGCCTATGAAAAGGATCCTGGACTCTGGTTCCAGCTTGAACTGAAATCTCAGCAACATCTGAGGCAAGTCACTTACTCTCTATGCGCCTGTGCAGTAAGCAAGGCCAGAGCCAGCATGAGTGAACCAGAGGTGGTTTCCCCCAGCGCCCTTCACCTCTAGCATTATAAAACAATGACACTCTGCAAGGTATTAAGATGGATCACCCACAGCCTTCCTCACCCACCCAATACCCTAGGTCTTGAATTTCTAAAAGTAGGCCCAGTTCAGAACATTCCCTCAACCCTCTCCACCAGCCTGCTCCTTGCCCCACCCGTGATACCACTTTTCTGGACCAGCATGGCCCCAGCTGACACAGGAGAGCTCAGCCCCCAGAGTATAGTTCCCATGATTTCCTAATCCTGGGCTGCAGTTAATTCCCAGCTCTTTAATCACCAGCCCTTGCATGCCCGGCTGGGAGCTAGACCTGGACAGCTGCCCGTTGAAAGTGTGTGAGTATCTGCTCCACTCCAACAGAAGAACCCCCCCTCCCCCGCCCTCTGTATCTCTTGAAGTTTTCAAAGCTGGTCTTTCAACATCTGAGTCCAGGAGCGTCAAGGTTAGACTAACCAGGACAAGCTGATGTCAAATCTTTTTTCATAAGGTTAATGCTATTCATTGGTACAGCATTTGCTACCCAGGCAGGAGGTTTGTGTTTCAGCCTAGAACCACATCACAGTAGTAGCAAAATTATCTTTCACACTGTGCATATCTTCAAGAGAAAGAGGGGCAAATTCACAATGATACAGCAAGCTTGACTGGTAAAACCAAAGCAAAGGATTTATATTGACATTGAGCTGCAGAGCCTCGAAAAAACAGAGCTTGGTGGTAAATTGCAGAATGACTAATACAATAAGCCACATTCCTCTGATGCTTTGAGGGGCCTCAGGGTGTTTTAAGATACGGCCCCCAGGGCCTTTCCCTCCCCACTCCCACTGGTGACTACCGCCCCCTACCTGCAGCTCTCTGCCTTGGGCCTGGCCCCCCTGAAACCATCAGTAACTTTTCAAAGGTCATAGTCATGCTTGAAGTGATTTCCCTTGCACCCATTACCCCTCCCAGAAAAAGCTCACAATTTACACCCTTGTAGTCATTTTACAGAATAAGCTTTGTGCTGCAAGCCAAGCAATGACTCCTCAAATGTCGTCCACTCTCTAACCCCTGGGACCTAAGTGCATCGTGAACCTAGTGAAGGGTCTTTCTCTTAGAATAACGGTCATGGAGCTGAAGACTGGGGCTCGTGGATGACCCAGGTGGGCAAAATGCAGTCACAGGGTGTAAGAATAGCTGTCATCTCCGGATGGTAGTGCACGCCTTTAATTCCAGCACTCTGGAGGCAGAGGCAGGCGGATCTCTGAGTTCGAGGCCAGCCTGATCAAGGGAATGAGCTCCAAGACAGTCAAGACTATACAAAGAAACCCTGTCTCAATAAACAAACAACAACAACAAAAAAAAACCTATCATCAAGCAAACAAACAACAAAAACATAGTAGGAAAAGGAAGCCTTATGTCTGTTGGAAATTTGAAGGGGTCTATTGCTATGTCCAATTTTCTGGTCCCCAAATGAATTCATGGAGCTGGATTTCCTATGCAAATTACATGGTTTTTAATATTCAAACTCAGTTCGTATCAATACCTTTCCAGCACCCCAGCATGGTGGGTGCAGAAAGTGTGGCAGAGAGCCCTGGGAGATAGAACTTTTAAAGGGGAAACACCGTAATCAGAGGAGTTCAAGTCCTGTCATCTTGGCATTGGGTAAGGAGGGCATAGGGTAAGATAGTTTCTGAAATCATTGGTCAGTTTTTGTGTATGAAAGCCTAACAAAGCCATTGATAACTGACAAGGTGTCTTCAAGGGCAGGATGCCTCCTAGGCGCATCTGGACCTCGTTAAATTTTATGGCCTTGCTCCCTAGCTCCTTAATGGATTATTTTTAGGGTATCTGTTCAAATTCTGCTATTGCAGCTATTGGAGCTGAGATCATCCCCCTGCTCTTTATATGACTTAAGATGAAGGAAGCCCCCTTTTTAAATGGAGTTTGCAAAATCAGGCTCTCTATCTACTGTGGATGTCAGTGTGGGGTCCTCAGAAAAGTAAAACTAGACCAATGATACGACACAGTTGAGCCATTCCATAAACGCTCTGCAGAGATAACCGCTCTCTCGTACTTGGGACCACACTGCTCACGACGGCAGCAGCACAGGTTGGCGGGTGCAGTGACCACACTGTTCACGACGGCCAGCAGCGCAGGTGTCTGTTGGCGGGTGCAGTGACCACACTGTTCACGACGGCCAGC